>NW_028289022.1:326666-490000 GCF_059628265.1 Tinamus guttatus
GCAGGTTGGGCTAACCTGTCCTGCCTAGAATGTTTGTAACACAAAACAGAGCTTCAAGAAGTTCAGTGACTTTTAAATTAAGGAGTTATCACTTGGCTCTGTCATGAGGCCATCAATATGTTTGTGAGGGAACTAGGATGAGCTGTATTTCCTTTCCGGTTCTCTCAGTCCAGGGCCAGTGAGGCAACAGCAGAAAAATAACCTGCAAATGCCTTAGCAGAGCCTACCTGGGACTCTGCAGAGCAAGGACTTGTTTAAGACTGTTCCATCGATTCACATCTCCTTTTTCATCAGCCCATTTCAGTCTGCAGCAAGGGAAGCAGTGCTCTTCTCGCCGGCACCATCTCAGAGGAGAAGATAATGTAACTTTATGTTTCGGGTAGAGAAATGTTTTCTCCCTCCGAAGCAGATGTTGCTGAAACAAAGTCTGTGGCAGCAGTTAACTAAACATTCTCCTCTGTGAAGCATTAATGTCTTCACCTTCTGGAGTGACTTCCAAGCTCCTCGGTCTATCAAAAGGCAGCGCTTCCTCAGAGCTTGAGACATGGGGGATTTCTCAGCAGGGGTTTTGTGCCCTAGGCACTGTAATTTATGCCCCCTGCACTGTGACCAAGTGGGGCATCAGGTTTTCAGAGAAAATCTCAGGTAATCACCAACAGTCAGCTGCCTAATTGGGAGGCTTGCAACGCTGTGTTTTGAGAAGATAATTTTTAAAAGTTGTATTCCTCGAAATAACATCATTGAAATAAAACGGTTTGAATTGAAGGGTTTTATTGATGATTTGGCCCTTGAGAAATAGCATAGTATAGGGGGAACATGGAAAAAAAAAACGCATTTAACTGTTTGTGCTTGATATTGGTAGCTGTTTATATTCAATCTTCAGGGGACTTGAAGAGGACCCTTCTGAAGAAACAGATGGCCCTTGGGGACCATTTTTTCCTAAAGAACTTTGTAGGAGAGGACGCAAAAGCCTGGGGCTCCCTAACTAGCTGTTAATATCGCCCTTGTAGGCGGTGTTGTTGCTATGTTCCTTAAACATCCTGCAAAGCAGTGGCTTTGGCATTTTACTGCTCTCTCAACTTTTTTTTTTCTGTAACAGTAGCTTTTCTTGGATGATAAATGTGATATTACCCTTTTTTTTTTTGGCATTTCTTGGGGTAGCTTTGAGTCATTAATGCCTCTTAATTTTGCCCGTTAGCAGTGGCACTGCAATGTTTTAATGCACTTGGTAATCCTGTTTGTTCATTTAATTTTATATTTTGCCTCAGCAATATCACAATTCTAACAACTGGCTTTTTTGGTGAAGGACAGGATATTTTTTTTTCTGATCCATTAAGAAGTCAATAATAAGGGTGACTGCTCAGAAGAATCCACGTTGAGCAGATAACTGGCTAGCAGGTTACGAACTTGCATTTAACTTCCTCCTTTGCCTGCCCTTTTCTTTCGCCCTATGTGTTCCTCTAGCTGCTCCAGTGCTGGAGCACGCTGGCAGGCCGCCCTTTCTTGCTTTGCTTTCGCACCCTGTGCTGACACTCTTTCAAACCACAGACTTGCAGTTCTACCTTTGCTGCTGTTGAAACCATCTGATGGTGAGTGTTAATGTTGTAGGCAGGAAATACAACACAGGACCTAATTTGAACTAGAGCAGCTCTCTCCAAAGGTTGGAAAATACCGGGGTAAACTCCAGGATGTTATATAAGCAGGATTAACACTTGTTAAAAGTTTGCAGGATTGTTCTGAAGGAGAGAAACAAGCAATATATTCCCTGAACGAAGTCGTAATGAAACACAGAAGTTGGAACGTGGAAGTCTTTAAGTTGCAGGGGGGCGGGTATGTCTGCTCCGAGTGCTTGGGAAAGTTTCAGACTGTTTTGGGAGTGTTTATGCTATGGTGGTTTATTAGCTGAAGTAACGCTCAGAGGAGAAGTGTTCGGGAACTGATGTTTTCATGTGAGACCAGCAACTTCACCAACAAATATGTGGCTTGTGGGTTTTCGAGAATTTGACACTTCTCCAAAGTACAGTAGGGTGAGAAGTTACTGCTCTGAGGTGCACATGCACAGTCCCTTGGTAGGAAGCTCTTTCATTTTTGGTTCAGCCAGTTTTGTTTTGGAATGCATGTGTTAAGCTGGTGAAAACGTATTAAAATAATTCCTAAGATAGGTTAAAGATTTGCAAGTATGTTTTACCATGTGCCAGTTGGGGAACTTGATGTATATTTCAGCAGGATTTAGGCCCTAGTTCCACACACATTTCCTGCAGCGTCAGTGTGAGCTCAAGTTGCCCTAGAAGTGTGTGTGTGGCCTTGTGGTGATGTGGATCAGGGAACTTGTCCCGTGACAGATCAGTTCTTATGGCTTTTTCTTTTTTTTTTTTCTCTCCTGGCTGGGTCCCTTCTTTGATTTAAGTCAGAACATAAAACTGTAGGGGTGACCATCCTGTGTAACCTAAAACTAAAGTGAGGAAGAAAAATCCCTGACAACAGAACCTCCATTTCCACAAAGTGGTTCTTCCGAGGGTTTGACTTATCCAATGTAGCTGTTTGTGTAGAACAGCCCATATGATTTGGCCTTGGTGGGCTGGCTTCTCCCTATATCTCTCTCTGTTGATTGGAAAAAGGGAATATATGTGGCCCTGCTTTCTGAGATGTGTCCAGGTTGGCTGAGCAAATCAAAGGAGTGTTTTTCTGACTGTCAATGTGGGACTGTTTGCTCTGCATCATTCGCCCCTTCGTAGGTCTTTGCTGTAGAGCTCTTGAAACATCCTGGCCCACAGCACTCTGTTTTTAGCCTTAAGGAAGCAGTCAATCTGCCGCGCTGCATCCTGATGAAAACTGTTTGGAAACGCGCAGGATCTCTGCTCGTAACTATCCCTTGCAGTGCAGGGAAGGAAGGGGCAAATAAGGTCACTGAAACTTCCTTTTTCTGTCCTGCTGTGAGTGAAATATGGGAGTGCAGAGATGAGCATCGACCAAGAACTGGATGTTTAGAGAGTGCAGCCCGCGCATGAGAAATCCATGCCTCAGTCTGCAAAAATAAAATCTCAGAGGTCAGTTTGTTCCTAAATAGAGCCTGTGATGAGTTGCCAGCTTTTAAAAGGTGCAGTTTAGCATTGAAAAGATCTTTAAATATAATTGCAAGACTAGTAATTTATATGCAACTGCAATAAAAATAAAGATGCTTATTGGTTATAAGAACGACCTTAGCTTTTCTCTTGAAATGGAAATTTTAGCTATATGATCTTCTTGCTGAACTGTCCTTTTGTTTCTCTTCACTTCCTTGTTCGCTAAGTTTTCCTCCCTGGATTTTCTGGTTTGAACTGTTCATGTTGAGAAGCTATTTTATGTCATATTCATCCACCTTACAAAGTGTGGATACTTTGTTCAGAGTTCATGAGGCTGTCTTTAGTTGATTTGATAGGGGAGCTGACACTACATGACTGAAGGATGGGTTTCTTCAGGGTGTGTTTAGGCAGTTTCCACAGAGCTTTCCCATTGCCTCTGCCCATTCGCTCTGTCTGCTCCTGCACACTGTGTATTATTTTATCCTGTCGGTTTTGCTAGATCCTGTACAAACTCCTGTTACTGGCCAGTCTTAAAATGCACAAAAGTGTAGCCAAAAAAAAAAAGAGGAATAGTGTATGAAAACAAACATGTGCATGTGTGGTTTCACAGCCTAAATAGGTACATAATTACACAGTATTGCATAATTGTCGACTACAGTGTTTAGAAATCATGATCGATTTCCTCTGAAATCAAAAGGCTTAAAAAAACTGAAGAACCCCAGGAGATATTTTTGAAGTTCCATGGTTATTTGCCTTTTGTAATGCTTTATGGGTTTGCAGTTTTCAAATTGTTCTTTGCTGCTAAAAAGAGAAGTTTAAAAACAATCCAAAGGCCAACAAAAGGGACACAAATAAAACTTAAATGAGAGAAGCCCAAAGGCAAACAGAAAACCGTAAGCAATTTAACACTGGGATTATTTTAAGAAAACTGTCAGGCAACAGTGAGAATTGCCTGTGCTGGTATTGAGATGAATTTTTTCAAATGGGAAGCCAGTAATGAAGCATAAATTTGGTAGCACTAAATGCTGCTAGAATTGGAGTGGTCTGTAGCCCATCAGTCATTTTCCATCAGTCATCCCCAGGAAAATCCAGAAACAACACTTACTGTCCTTGGTTTCTGTGCTGATGATCGTTTTTTTCCCCCTCATTTTCTCTGTAGTCAAAAAACTATAGAGGTAATTGTGATGGTGATACAGCAAAACCATCAAAATAACGTTATTTTTCATTAGTTAGTGCCTTTATTAGTCTTCAGGAAGTATTATAAATAAGGCATAAAGCTAAGTGCAAAATTAAATATACCTTTCTACTTCTACATCTGTAAATAATTCTTAATTCAAGTTTTTTAATGCTCTGAGTATCTAGAAATGAGATGTGCTAAATATCTCTCAACTAGTGTTGTATCCAAAAAAAGTGATTTAGGAGCAAAACTGGAACAAAAAGAGGAGGGAAGATGATGCAAGGGGAGTTATTTTTAATAGTTCATGCAAGTGTTGCAAAAGAAAAACTAAAATTAGGAAAATGGAAACTCAGTAACTGAAATCTCTTTAACACCACTGTCAGGTACTCGGTGGAACACTTTAGTTAGTTTGTGGAGCTGACATCATTAGGGTATTTCAGGAAGATTTTATAAATCTGTGAATCCTGTTTTGTAATGATAGAATAGATCCGATAAAACAACAGATCCTTTCCCACCCAATTATCTAGTAAATACAAGATAAATACAGAGCTGGCTTGTTTAAAGCAAAGACCAAATTTGTAAATGTCAAGGAAACTAAAAGTTATGGCCCTCACAGCAAATATTAAATCATTCCCTAGTGCATTTGAGTTTTTGGTGTTGCTATATATACTGATAAAATCTTGCTTTAAAATATGTATGTTATGGCAGTTATGGTAGCTATGGGGAACTTTTATTCAAATAAGTGCCCTGGTGCTTGCAAAACATTGAACTGATTCATTCCATGCATTTAGATACTGGTGTCAGTTAGGCACTCAGATAAAAATGCTTTTGCTTGTAGTAGTTAAGTGTTCAATTTGTCCAGTTTTCCAACAAATGTAATCTATGAAAGATTTAGAAAACTTTAGATGAAAGAAGCGGTAGAAATGCTTGGTATTTGTTATGTTTGGAATCCTTTGTACTATCAGTTGAAGTAATACGTGGCATATGTTTTGCAGTCTTCAAACGTTGTAAGCCTTCAGCGCTGGCGAGTATTGACAGCTACAGCTTCTGTGCTCCCCCAGGTGGGGGCTGCAGGAGGCTGGGAAGGGAATTTCTCTCAGTCCATGTTGCAGATTGCGCGTGCAGCGTGGAGAGGTGCGGGGAACTGGCGGCCTTTTTCTGCTTCGTGCTGGCTGCTCAAACGACGGGTACGAGGCGGGAGCGCTGTTATGGGGAAGCTGAACTGGTCTTCTATAACGTCTCTTTCAAATTGCACTGTGGCTTGGAAATTATGATTTCAGAGGAGAATGCTTTCATTGCGCTTTGACTATCCCTGAGCACTGTCCAGTTCTGAGGAGTGCTGGATTTTTTTTTTAAGTGGGAAATTTATATTTTTCCGATTAAAGCATGAACACCCATTTTAAAACCGGGAGTCTGTAATGTTAGGAGGCTTTGCCAACACTGTGTTTGCACCTGTTCAGGAAACACATAGATGTTTTTTCCTTTGGGCTTGCATAAGCCGTCATGGTTGCAACAAGGTGTCTTGGGTTGCGAATGAGCATTGCCAACAACTTGTTTTCTAGCTGAGTTAAAACTGCAGCGCCAAGTTTGCTCTGGTGGAGCTCAGAGATGATCCGATTCAGGTTGCGGCACTCAGCTGGTGGTAGCAATCAGAAAGGAGGGACTGGATATGAATACCTCCTAGGGTGACCATTAATGACGAGCAATGTGTCGTGCCTGGTGTTAACCTTGGCGCAGCGGGTGTGTGTTGCTGCAGCGTGGGTGTCCGGGGGCTCCTGAGCGGTGGTGGTTCCAGCACCGGAGCGCAGCCATCGGGGCTGCTCCGGGGGCTGGCGGCAGTGTGACCAGGAATGTGCTGCATGACGCCGTCCTAGCAGCTTGTGAATAGGAAATGTGTGGTCTCGACTGCATGAATGAAATGTGGAAATCAAGGTTATGTGACCTTCAGGAAGCTTCCATTGGCTTTTCAGATTGGCAGAGATTATTGGACGTTATCTGCGTAGTGTGGGTCTGTAGCGGACGGTCACCGCGGCTGCTCTTAGCCTCACACTCACCCCTAGCTTCAGATCTGCTTGTCATCAAAGTGGCATCATTTTCATGATTCAGGAGGGTAAGCATCATATAGTGTGTGCATATATATACATATATATGCGTACATATATATATAAATGATTAAAATCCGAGCTGCAGAAGATGCAGTGTTTGCACCTGGCCGGGTGTCTCTGTCAGGGCACGGCCGTCCCGGGCCGGATCAAACTGAGCTTGGCTGTGTCTGGCCCTGCTGCATCTGCACGTGCCCCGTGGCGCTCCGGATTAGTTCCCCTTTTTCCTTTTCAGGCATTTACTTCTGAGGAGTAAACGTGCAGCTCGCCCCCCCTGCCCTGGGTACTGCAGCCTCTCCATTTGTTTTTGCTGTTCCTCTGGAAGCAGCCGGACGCGCGCGGCAGGAGCTGGCGGCGTGAAAGCGGCGCCTTGTAAGCGCCATTCAGAGGTGAACAGGGGTGACGAAAGGGTTAAAGGTGGAACTGGCGAGGCATTATGCAAGCTGTTAAGTAAAAAGGAAGTGCATTACAAAATGCTGAGCTCAGTAGCCTGGCTTCCAGCCAAGCCTGTGCTTTCTTCACTACAGCTGAGGGCTTTCTAAGCTTCCCACCAGTGGGTTTGTCTGCACTGTTCAGGAATGCTGCCTCCGTCGCCAGCTGACGTCAGCGCGGGCGGTTCAGCCGAGGGCCAGGCGGGATGACAGCGCCGGAGGGGCCGCCACGGCCGCCGCCGTGGGTGGCTGTGGGTGGCTGTGGGGCCGCGCGCCCAGCGCCCCGCTCCCCGCAGAGCTCTCGCCCCCGCCTCAGCCCTGCGCCCTCGCGGCTGGGAGCCGTTAGGAACGTCCGCCCCCGCCGCCTGGCCTGCACTTCCATCTTCCCCCCGCCGCCTGGCCTGCACTTCCATCTTCCCCCCGCCGCCCGGCCTGCGCTTCCATCTTCCCTCCTCAGGGCTCAGCGTGTGGCGTGGGGAGGTGAGGGGGTGGCTGCTGCCTGCCTCCCGCCCCGGCGAGGGAGTCCCGCTCGCAGGAGCCTGGGGAAGGGCTGGGGAGGGCCCAGCCCGGCGGCTGAGCTGCCTGTGCTGCCCTGCCGAGACGGAGCTCCTCTCTCGCCGCCTCCGCGGCTCGTTGCGTCCAGCAAGGCTTTGGAAGCAGGAGGTGGCAGCGTGTGCGGGGGCTGCGTGCCCCGCGCGGGGAAGTGACGTGTCCGGTGCGGACACAGCCCGGAGCGGCGCCACCACGGGCCCTGCTGTGAGCTGAGCGGAAACTGCCCTGGGCCGGCGTCCCTCGCACGGAAAGGTGCAAAGTTCCCTGCTCATACTGAACGAAAACAGCTGTTTTTTGGATTTGGATTATGTTCTCTTCAGCTCTGTAGTGCAGATTCATAGCTTTGGATATTAGGAAAAGAAGAATATAAACTACGTTTGTATCAGAATGGATCCTGAGATATTAGTAGAGTTTTAGGTTGGAGAAGGGGAGACAGAAGAAACCAAGGAAAGACGTGTGTTTTCTGCTCTTCCGCCTCCCATCCCATGAATGACAATGCAGATGTGGGCGGCATCGGTGTGGTTTACCTGTCCATAGTAATAAAGAAGACAAATGAGAGAGCAGTCAGCAGAACGGAGAGAACAAATTTTGAAACTAATAAAAGGAAGAACTTGTTTGTGCAAGGCAGGACTAGTCCATGAAATTCATTGTCAGATGGTATTGGGGCCAAGTTTTAAGCAGAGCCAAAAAAGACCAGATATACTAGTATGGAAAACACCTTTTAAAATCTGTGTTTCAGACAGAGCCTAGTCAGTGGCGGGGCTTTAAGAGTCAGAAGAGATGTATTTTTTCTATACCACTGCGATGCGGTATGAGTGTGGGTGAGTCACGCTGCTCCTGTGTGTGTGTTCCTTTCCCCTCCGTCCTTTTCCTGTCTGGTCTCTTGGAGAGTATTATTAAATTTTGTGACTGCTACTGGGCGATGCATACCACAGCGGTGCCTCAGGGTTTCTCTGGGGCATCCAGGCCAGGCAGTAGTGATCTGGTAACTTGACTACGTTGAAGCCTCTGGGCTTGCCGCATGAATCAGGCTGACTTTGTACCTCTCACTCCAGTGAGTGCAATCTGGGATTTCCTCTTCAATTGGGAGATGACTAAGGCCAGTTAAATGCAGTGCCGGACATACAGAACAGAACTTGGGAGCTTTCAAGCAACCTAAACGTTGCTGTAAAATTGTGTAGAAATTGGATTTGAAGTTAGATGTTTCTGCAAAGAGCCATGTAAAGCTTAACATCTCATAACTATTGCTGAAATTCACTTTCAGTAGTTTAATGTGTGAAAATGGATTAAATTTCATTGTTTTGGATTTTACTAAAATGTCTACCCAAGTGTAGACAACACCCAAGTGTTTCTTTCCATTCGTTCTGTTTGTTTGTTAAATCTGTGAATTTAAGTGGCAGAAGTGATCTTTACTGTGTAGCTGGCTTTCATTGATGTTAGGGTATATAGTGTTCCTCATAGTTGTTATTTCACTTCTCTATTTTGTAGCCTGGTTTGAAAGGTGCAGCAGCCCTTGCACTTGTGCCTTGAAGTCCCACATTATGGGGACTCATAATGAAAGAAATCCAGAAGCAATGCAGGAGAGAAATATTCTTCCCCTGTAAACTGAAGGGAAATGCATCCAGAAATGTCTCCACTAAGAAATCCTATGTATGTGGCGAATTATTTATGGGGATTTTGGAGGGCCCAGGAGAAGTGCAGATGAGTGCTACAGTGCGGGTATTGAGTGATATTCTGTTTTCCCTTTGTGCGCTGCCGGCTCGTGGTCCTGTCTCGATGGGTCCTGCCTGTCCTGGTGCAGAGGTAGCGATTCAGCTGCATGTCAGTGTCAGTAGGTAGGAAGAGCCCACCTGAACGCTTCTGAAAAACTGGAACAAAACAGCAGCAACCCCTTGTAATTTCAGATACTGTTTCCCCGTTAGCAGGCTGAGGGTAACAGTCAAAAAGATGAGAGCTCTCGTAAAGGCCGTGTGGGTGCTATCTACCTGCAGTGTGTGATCTGCCTTTCCCTCACTGCGTATTAAGTATGGTGTTGTTTTTTTACCCTGTATTGGCTACTTGGATCGAGGGGTGCTGGTGCTAAAATTGCTCCCTTGCCTGAGTGGTAATAACCAGAGAAGTTTGGAGCAAATCGTGTCATCGTCTTGGTTGCTTTCTAGAGTTAGTAACTAAAAGGCAACCTCATGTGCAGCTCTACAGAAACTACTCCAGCAGGGCTGGCTGAACCCCATGGCCCCGCATCTTCCCTTCCCTTCTCCCGCTAGGTTTGGGGGCTGCCTGTCTGGAGAGCTGCCTGGAGCCAGAGCGCTCCCTCACAGCTGCCACATAATTTAGGAAGAATAAATTAGGCGGCTATTTGATTAGGTAAGGAAAGAATGCTCAACAGAACGAATTTCCTGAGCATTATGCACAGCTAAAAGTGCAGCAGAAGGTGTTTCTAGTCATTCTGAGCAGAACTGTTTTTGCAGAAAGCGAATTTGGAGATTTACCCAGTGCCACACTCCCCTCTCCTTCCAAATGCGCCATGGCAAGTGAAGGGCTCTGTTCTGCAGCTGTTACTTAATTTCCATGGGATGTGGGGATGGAGGTGCCCCTCTGGCTACAAAAAAACCCGTGCAGAGTCTTTCTGTGGCCCTCCCTCTGGCTTGCTGAATGAGGAGGAAGAAAATCTTTCTTGCTGATCATCACTTGCCTTGCTGGGTTTTGGACATGGTGGTGGCCGTGACAACAAACAAACCAACCTTCCTGTCCTATCCCATTTACTGCACATCACTTCCTTTTCCATCTCTCCTTCCCCAGACACTTGGCAGCTTCTGCTCCACGTCTGTCTGCCCCGCATCCCATGCTGTTAGTGCACCAGGATATGAGACACGGCCGTGTAGCAGGAGGTCCCGTGGGGCGGCCGGGTCTCGGGAGCGCAGCGGGGTGGAGGAGCGAATACGCTGCCCTGCAGAACCCCGCGCCAGATGCAGGGGGTAGCTCAAGAGGATGTTATGGGCAATGCAGACTTGACCATCGTAATAGTTATTTAAACTCTCCCTTAATGCTTTTGATAATAAAATAACTGTATCCCCAGGGGACTGTAGCTAAATAAGTGAGTGGAGCCTTTCTTAGAAACTGCCAAGACATCTTTTAGTCCCTGAGAAAGTATTTTATTAACTTTGAACTCAGTTGTGACCTTCTGATTTGACCTTTTTGATGCCAACCTTATTCCATTTTTCACTTTTAAAAAAACACTCTATTTCACAGACTGTAGAATATAAATGGCACAGTTCATTGTGCTGACTCCATCTCTCGTTTGCCTCCCAAAGGAAAAACACTGGCTGGCTGGCATGCTCTGTCTGTGTTTATGTTTTTTCCTGTCTTAGTAGGAGGCCCAGAATTAGGAAAAACTGGATCTTGCTCAGTCACAATTTGCTGAAGAGATTTTTGAACAGTCTTTGCTGTTAACTGCTTCTCATGGTTCAAGTGTGCATGAATAATTTCTGTAAAACATGGTGTACCCTAGCTCCATCCTTGAAATGTATTACAGACCGCTTTTGTATTGGCTGACAAATTCTCGTGTCACAGTGTGGTACTTATGTCACCGAGGTGCTGGAGCAGCCCTCACAGCCCAGCGTCATGTGTATTCCCCAGTGCTCTGGGATCCTCCATGTCCACAGCAGCAGACCGAAAGAACACCGCCTTATTTGTGGCCAAACTCATGTATTTTTTTGTTTGTTTGTTTTTGCTCTGAAATGTTACTTCAGATTACGCTCTTTAAAGTCAAAAGTTGCTGCACAACTGCTTTTATATGGGCAGCTTACTGTAGTGCTAGCTAAAATGAAAAAAAAGGGGGGGGTACACATAACATTTCCATTTGTTGCTCCTTCCTGGCTGGAATTACTTTGCTGCTTGCAGGATGGATAATGTAAAAGTATTGTATCTGGCTTTTCATGATGATAACTGCACACAACAAAAGAAAGGAAGGATAATTCTGCAGTGTTCGGAAGTAACGTCCATGGGTAACTCTGTACTAATACTTTTTCCTTTCCGTGCATTGAAGTTTCAACGAAAAACACAAATAACAATTGCAGGAAAGTGACAAAGCAGCATTTTATAAGCAGATTTATGCCACATTTATACATATTTTTTTACTCACTGCTTTTTCCCCCCGATTTGGCATAAAGCAGTGAGATAATTTTCCTATATCAACAGGTGGAAACATGAAGAAGATTTTGACTTCACTTGCCTTGTGTTAGAATCTGTTGTCTGACATTTTCCGCTGTCTTCAAAATAACAGCTGTTTTTGTACCAGCAATTTACAATTGTATTTACTACGAACTAGCGCCTAGCAACATCTAGGCAATGTTTTTGTCGCTGCAGATTACTCTGTCACAGGGCTTAGACTCGCTATTTGATTTTTAGGTGAACAGTGTCTGCTTAAAATGTGGTGCAGTGCCCGAGCTGGAGCGCCTTGCCCTGGCTAGAGCCGAGCCATGAGCGCTGTGTGGAAATGTTTATGCTTGTGAAGGGGCATAGAGGTTGTTTTTGGGAAAAAGATTCAGACAATTATTTATTTATTTATTTATTTATTTGACCATGCATGTGACAGTCACATGCCACAAGAAACTCTTCCACCAGCAGGACCTGTGCATGGAAGGGAGCTCAGATTGTACCTGTTGGGAATAATTTATGAGGTCATCAACATGATTACTTTTGAAAATTATTTGAGAATGTTTTATAAAACTTATGAGGCTTTCACTGAGAGGCATTTTTTCATTGAGGTGATGTGATGCTAGTTGTGAAGCGTAGCTGAAAACCTCAGGTGATTTTAGATATGGGGAGCGCAGGGTCTAATGTTTGGAGCACTTGCTCCCAAATATTTATGATTATCTAGATTAAAAGCGCATAGGCTTGTTTGCTTCTTAAAAAAATAGCACTTATAAATAATTGTGTTTGTGTTATGAGTAGAGACTTAGTTTATTAAAAGCAGGGCCAGCAAGAGCAGAGCTGTGTGAAAGACTGCAAGTCAGTGCAAGGGAGCTGCGGTTCTCAGGGGGGATTTCACGTCCGAGCTTTTGGAGCTTGGGCAGGGAGGGAGGAAGCTGAGCATGATATGCCAAAAAGTACTTCTGTGGTAATTAAACACTGTTTTTTGACATCATTTCAACTACCTGCTTAATTTGTGAGGTTTAATTAAGATATAGTCAGCTTGTGCTGACATGGATGTAAAACCAATGCCTAGTTTGCCTGAAGAAAGGCTCTCTTTCCTTTTGGGGTCTGACCGAATCTTTTTTTTCTTTTTCTTTCTTTCCTTTTTTTTTTCTTTCTTTCTATTTTTTTAAGCATTAGCAATTCAGAGAGCAGAAGCAAATAGCCGTTTTTAAAATTCATGTCCTCAAATGTTAATTTGATGCTTTGAGGCATAAATGACCTTTCTAACCAGCCCAAACTTGTCAAACAAAGGAACGATAGAAACAAGCTGCTTTGTTCTAATACAACAGGCTGCTTTTCAGGGAGAATTTCAAAACAATTCTGCCTCCCTCTTCTCAACAACATTAAATTAAACTTTGGCCTGTGCCGCATTTGAATTTAGATGCGTGTGCATCTTTGGAGGGATGGTGATGGAATCTAGACAACCTGTGCAGATGGAGCCATAGACTTGGGCTTCTGCAGCCCAGGGCAAATGCTTAATGTTTCCAGCCAGGGCTGCCCGCAGAAACAGAGGGCAGAATTAAAAGGGGTTTTCTTCTTATCTCAAACCTTGGTGGAGGAGGAAAGGATATATATGCTATACAATCTGGGAAAACGCTCTGTGCATCAGTGCCAACTCTGTGTCATTGTAAGATCTGCCAGATAAAAGAAACATGTAACAGGTTGGGGTGGAAGACACAAGCCTAAATTAAAAACGAATATATGCTTTTTTCCTATCTCTTTCCAAAAAGAAGGCTATTCGAGTAACAAATTCATTTTAATTTCTTTCCTGCCAGCTTTGCTTGTAAAAATCTGAAAATAAGCTCTTGAACGTGTGATGTGTTTTTGAAGCATGCAATGCAGTAAACTTCGCTGGAAGATAAGAGTATATTCCAGAGGCAAGGAGTAGTAACCTGGCACTGTACCTTTTGTATCTTGTAATTTTTTTTGACTTGGTGAGCGTTCAGCCATTGATCCACATCCAAAAAAAGAAATATCTAATTTCTAAATTTGTTAAAATATTTTTTTAAATGAAGGTCTTCCAATCGTTGACATTTTGTCACCCATTTCATCTGATCAGAACTTTTCATGGCATGTTCTGCTGTATAATGTATTACTTTGTTTACCAAAAGTGCAGACATTCCAAAAGCTTCTTAACTGGTTGGGAGAAGGCAGCATTTATCATTCTCAAATACCCAACTAAGCAGTATCTTAAAAATCCCCAAATCACCTTGTTACTGTTCATTAGTGTTTGATTAGCTGAATTTTTAATATTATACTTTATTTTATTTTAAAGATGCGATATGGGGTACATTATGGAAATACTTGCAGCCAGCTGATGTGGTCTCCTCCACTTTTCTCTTTTTCTAAAAGATGATTCACATGGTAAAACCTCCAGTGCTTATTTTTCTGATAATTGAGACTTTGTCTATTCATTAAGATATTTTATACTGATAGACCTTTTGATTTCCAAATTTATTGCATGATTTTCTTACATAATTGTGTTTTTTTTTAGTTGTTTATAAATCAGATGTGTTTTGTTTTAAATCTTTCTTTTCATTTGATCACTGTTTTATTTGATCAAAACTCTTATTATTTCCTAGCAAAGATAAACTGTCCTTAAATGTTAGAAAAAGCCCTCCTGTCCACTCAGACTTGAACTTGGCCAAATGCTCTACCGGTGTCAGTCCTGGTGGACTAGGACATGTGATTGGCTCTAAGGACAGGAGAAACAAGAGTAAAAACTAATTACTGCTTCCATGAATGCTGCACTCTCTCTGAAACATCAACATGTGAACAAACTGTAGCATACAAAATTCTGCTTTCTGCATGAGAACAAAGAGACTCTTCTTGTCTCCTACAGTGTCTGCAAAATCTGTCTGCAGAGCTGTTCTGGTCTGCAAGGTGCCTTATCAGTCTGGAGCCTCTGTTCAGATCCAGGAACTAGCTGTGACTGCTGCAAGGAATCCATATGCACGTACCGAACTTGTACCAAGTTGCTGGTGTAAAACTTGGGCCAACAGCACATAGCTCAACATACTCACATAAGTATGAACTACACTTGTTAATTATCCCATAGCTTATTAAGTTTGCAGTTGATTCTGGTAGTTGATCCAAATTGCTGTCAGACTGTATTTCATTACACACAAACACATGTGCTTTTGCCTTAAATTGGTACAACTAGTTTCAAACCTAGTTGTGCATATTTTAAGCAACTGTTAGGTTATTTTATATTTGGTTATTGGACTACTGAAATGAATAGGGATCTGGATGGAGCTTTAGATGAAGTTTAAACACCACAAAACTTTTTTAAAAATAGTCAGTTGTAATTACATTAGCATTGGCCTTTATCCAGTCAAGGATGTCTGCCCTCCGAGGCTGTGAACCTTTTTTTTTTAATCATCACAATTCTTCTGTATGCTGGATATCTGCAGCATATCCAAGGAATAAGCTGCGGAAAATGCTTCTTCACCTGTTTGGCCTTGAGAGTGTTTTGTGCTGCCATGACAACTTGGTCACAAAGTGCCTTGGGCTTGTGGTTTCCAGCCCTGATTAATACAATGAGCTGTAATTAGGAATAGGAAAAACCCCCACAGGCTTTTTTCCAATTTAAATATTCCCACTGCTCCCAAGACTTCCCCAGTTTTCATTGTGCATTGTTTCAGATTAGTCATAATTGAAATATTTATTTTGTTTTGTGTGGCCTAGACG
Source organism: Tinamus guttatus (assembly GCF_059628265.1). Taxonomy (NCBI): domain Eukaryota; kingdom Metazoa; phylum Chordata; class Aves; order Tinamiformes; family Tinamidae; genus Tinamus; species Tinamus guttatus. The sequence continues at coordinate 341,878 of NW_028289022.1, forward strand.
TTGGGAAGAATCCCTGGAAATTATCAGGGCTTTCAGCCTCAGAATAGCTCTGTACTGAGGTCTCTGGGAGAGATTTGTACAATTTGAAGCACTAGTACTACAACAGTTCTACCTTCATAGCACCAGTACTCATCCAGCAGGGAATTACGTGTAATACAAGCAAAACAGCTTGTTTAACTCTTGACAAATTCTCCAGTTGCAGTTACTTTGTTCTTGTGTCAGTATAGATGGGAAGTAAGTTGGTGAAGAACATTAAAAAGAACATTAAGGTACCAAAATGGGAAAGAAAACATAACATACAAAACTGTAAAGCTGCCTTTCATTTTTCTAGGTACAATGGTGACTGATTTGACAAAACATTTTTAGAGTGTGTTTTTTTTTTTAATGTGACTTGTAACTTAACCAAATGGTATCACTTAAAATTTTTGACTACAGCTGCTGCAGAAATGTGTGCACAGCTACTGTTTTGGTAAACAAAGCCTAGTTACCAGATGGCAGTAATATTTAAAAAGTTGAGCGATATGATTTGGGAAGCATCCAACTGGAATATGCTGTGCTTTGCCTAGGTACCTTAGATTTAGTACACACTGGAAGACTTTAAATGCGTTATCACTGCAGTGGCTTGAAAGAACAAATAGACTATTATGTAGAATACAAATAATGCTTATTAAGCTTGCAGTTGATTCTTTCTGATAGATGATCCAAATTGCTGTCAGACTGTATTTACTTACACATAAACAGATGTGCTCCTGCTCTAAATCAGGGTAACTCTTCCAAACCGAGTTATGCATATTTTAAACAACTGTTAAATACTGCGTTTCACATAATTTCTGGCTTCATGAAAACTTTATTTTTATAATAGGCTCTCTCCTCACCCTGACTCTATCCTATCCTATCCTTCCTCAAAGGGTGAATCCTGACGTGTCTGCTTGGCTGCTGTCGGGTAGCAAACCTGTGGCTGAGGAGGGTAGTTGTTCTGCAGACAATGGCTGTCCAGAGTGGGCTGTCCAGAGTGCGCTGTTCATTTTTGGCCCTTTTTAGTGTGTCAGGTAGTTGTTTCTCATGTACATTGCAACAATCAGCTTAGTTTTGATGTGGAAAGTCTGTGAAGCGGCTGAAGCAAACGAGTTGCCATCTCAGCTGTCTGTTCCTCCTGCCAAGGTCTTCCTTGGCCTGGATGCTGCTTGCATCTCAGGCTGTTTTTGTTGTGAGGTCTCCTCTCCTTTCTCCTCCACTTCACCCACCTCCTGCAGCAGTTCTGCAACCAGGCCCTGGCAGTACTCGTTTTCCCCAGAAAGCATTTAGATGGAACTTGTGTTTCTTGAGGCGGCTGCAGCAGGAGGCACTCGTTGGTGGCGGCCATCTCGTGGCACCTGTGCGGGCGGTGGTGGCGGCCCACGCGGTGAGCGCCTCCCTCATGGTTGGAGGTCAGCGCTTCGTGGCGCGGCCCCATCTGCCGCGGCTCCATCCCGCAGCTCCAACCAGTAATACGGGGAGAAACGCGGCTCCCCCAACACACACATCATCACCGACCGCTTCTGCGGGTTAGGAGCTTGCTCTGCAGCAAGCGCCTCAGTGCTAGGCAGCTGCCGGCTGCTGGAAGTGGTTGGGCAGTGGATCAGTGGCGTGTGACTCTCCAAGGGCTGCGCTCACAGCAAGGCCTTCGGGGTCCTGGGAGGGGGGAACTTCATTAGGGCGTTGGAGACACAGGTACTTAGGAAGATTGCCCTCAGTTTCTTCCTGTCCATTGCCCTTAAAGAGCACCAAGAAGGGAGGTCTTCCAGATAGGAAGAAAGGAGTTTTCTTTTTGGAAACTACCAGGCTCTGAATCCAAGCGAATCTTGTCATCATTTTATTGAACCTTTTTTTTCCCCCTTTTGTTTAGCAGTATAATTAAGAAAAAAAAAAAGTGTAGTTTCTGTGTGTTTTACTTCTGAATGCAGAATTAACTCTTCAAAGAATAAATACAAGTGGTAGTTGTTTTGATCTGGTCAGAATCTAGAAACTGTTTAAGGTAATTGCTCCTTCTCCTACCACCATGCCCTTGCAGCAATGCTGCCAGTACTACCAGTGTCCTCAGAAAAACTTTGCATGTTTGGCTATAAAAACTAACTCCTATAAAAATCTCCTGTCCAAATGTTGTAAATGGTTAAGTTTTCAGGGGACAAATAGGCTAAAAACAAGATCCTTGAAACTCAGTTAAAATATAAATAATTCTTGTGGCTTTTTTGAGAAAATATCAGGGTTACTTCTCTTATTATCTGGGAAAACTTTTCCCTTTTTTTTTGGTCTCTTTTTGCGTTTTTCAGAAAGATGTATTATCATGCTTTAATGAACAGTCTCTTCAGTCATGTTTTGTTCTTCATAGTCTAGAAGGTTTGGGATTTGCATTGCCCTCTCATGCAAAAAGCAAACATCACCTTTCAAAACAAAATGTTTGAACTGTGACATCCCTGCCCTTAAAAAGAAAATAAATGCCTTTTTTTCTGGAGCTGGTTTTATCTCTGGCAGGAATATGTTACAGATCTACTAAATTTGCAAGACCTGAATGTAGCAGTCCCATTTTCTACTTCATGAATTTTATACAGATGATGAATAATAACAAAAAAGTTAACCTTTTTTAGAAGAGACTTAATTCAGCTGTATGATTTGGATATTGGGGCGGTTTCTCTGTGCAGGGACTGACAGTGGTTGTTCTTGCTAAATCTGCCCGTGATGGAAGGAAGAATCGGATTCTGCTCCGATCCCGGCCTGGTTTGTATGGGCAGCGGCTCCAGCTGATCCTCCTCTGCGTTGCAGATTTCAGTAGCTGTGTCTGTCCTTCCTCATGATCGGGTCACCATTGCTCCAGTGTTTTGTCTAGGCAAGTCCGTGTTCTCATCATTGGGAGAGGTATTTGCTGTTTGACCAGCTCACTGCTTTAAAAAGAAAGACCTTGTATAGCCGAGTAACAGCACAAAAGAGGATTAAGATATCCTTGTTGTTCCTTAACAGAATGCCTTAACCAGACCCAAGGTGGAAGAGTAACTGATAATTTTCTTGTTGTTCTTGCTGCACACGCATAGTGCCTGTGTGTGTGCGTGGGGTGGTGGTAGGTGTTTCCTTTTAGGAGTCCTCCCTGGTACAGTCTTCTCAGTGCCTGCAGTCCGTGCTGCGTGACAGGCACCAGCTCATTTCAGCCTGTTGCTTTCTCCAGGCTGTCAGTGCAGCTTCTGCTTTACCTCAGCCTCAGTGCAGCCTTCGGGTCGCATGTCGGAGCAGCCTACACACGTGCTTTGGAAAGGGAAAGGCCCCATCCACTGGAATCTCTTGGTCTTCAGGAATGAGGCCTGTGTACTGCATATATATAAAAAAGGGAGGGATAGGATAGTCTTGGGCATCCTTTCATATCACAACAAAGGGCTGTTTGACTGTCACGTGCTAATATCCCATAAGAGGAGCCTGGGTCTGTCTGTCCAACAAGTGGTGGCTCTGTTTCGGGTCTCTCCTATCTATTTGCAGTTTGGGACAAGAGGAATGCAGCAGTTGGAATTTTATTTGTAGTATCTTCAAGTAGCCTGTGGGGTACTTCCCTGTTGCCATAGTTCCCAAGTCTTTACATCAAAATTATCTGAAAACTAACTGGAGAGCAAACATCTGAATGCACAGTCTGGAACTTTTAGCTTAGATAAAGCTTTTTTTTTTTTTTTTTTTTTTTTTTTTAAGCGAAGTGTAGTTGGAATCTCCTGCCTTACATCACATTGTCCAACAGAAAGCAGATTAGCAGATTATCGCTTGCTCCAAAGCAGGTTTAAATGAGAGCATCACTTTAGTAATGCAGAGTAGATTGATTGCACTGACTTGGGCTGCTTTGGAGGCATGTGATTAAGGGCCAAATCTGCAGTGGGAACCATGCATACCAAATGCTCCAACCATGCTCCAACCAAATGGCCAATCATTTTGTCATCGGTATTAAACATTTTAATAATTTGATTTTCCTGCCTTAAAAAAGTAGTTGACTTTCCAGTGTAAAAATGATTAGTGACACTGCCTTAAAAGGAGGACATTTGCTTTAGGGACATATCGAGGTCTTCCCTGAAAGATACAAAACATTTTATGTGCAGTGGTTCAAGACTAGTTTCCCGAAAACATGTTTCTCTGGTTGAAAACTCCCCTTTCCTTCTAGTTGTTTACTTTTGTGAATAAAATGATAAATAAAAGAATGTAATAGACTTTAATGTATTGAGTTTAATAGAGAAAATCTGTTGCAAAGATTCCTGCTGTGAGTATTGATATTTGCAGTGACAAGAATGGAGCGGGTTTGCCACCAGTTGTTGAGCTATGATTCCCTTCCTGCTTCCCTGCATCCCACAGCAAAACACTGGGGAGTGAGACCTAGGATATAAATGGAATTACATCAGTAGTTGCTGGCCAGAAACTTGTCACATTTGGTTATCTCACCTGGATATCTCACATTTTTTTGGGATTCAATAGTCCACAAGCCACAAGCACATTTGGGAATCCGTTACAAAGAACACTAGGGAGAAGGCCTAATAAAATGTACAGTGTTTTTCAAAGGGAATAATGCTACCTAAGAGTACATAATATCTGAACAAACAGGCAATGAACAGCACATAATTCTGCACATTATGGAGCAGGATTAAATATACATATTAGTAAGGCAGCAGATGCTGTAGTTCGGAAATTGCTGTGTAAAGTGGCAGTCTTTCGCGGCAGGGTGCTGCTCTATGTGAGGCTCCTTCACATGTAATGAATAGCTAATTTCGGCTCTATAGTCCATGAGAGACCAAAGGGGAGCGGGGAGGGCGAGAGCATTCCGGCAACCAGACCCAGCAGGATGTGGCGAGATGCGCTTTTGATGGAGCAACATTTCAGAGCTCTTGGGGGTAAATTCATAAAGAGGGCTGCTCATCTGTTACTTTGTATTCAAACCGAGGAGTTATTACTGCAAACAGACAAGCAGGCATGTGAAGTGCACGCTTACTGTGAGTCAAAGGTGATGGGTTTCTGTGCCCGTCCTGACTTGATGGATCCCTTGCTTTTGTTCTGTTTTTTCTTTTTTAAGGAACCAAAAAGTGAAATAAAAGCAAACAAAGAGCATCCACAAGAACTGGCACTGAAACGGTGAGCAATGTTTTCTCTCAGCCCTCTTTCAGAGCCTCTGAGGGTGTTTGTTGATCCAATTAAATTATGTCACAGATTGGAAGACCCAGCTAGCAACCAGATCTGACACCCATGCATCTTATGGGCATTCTCTTGCTCAAGTTAAGAAACAGGGCTTCCTTGCTGAGTAAGCACAGGTCAACAAGCGTTGGGTGCTCCAGGCTTATTCTTGTTGCTCTCTAAGAGTTTTGAAAGCAGCTGGTCTAATGTTCAAATATTTGTGTAGGAAAGTGACCTCATTTTACTTTAAAACAGCATTTTTGCTGGTTAGGAGTAAGGTAGCTCAATGAATCTGAACTTCTAAGAGTTGCTTGGAGAGGAAAAGAAGGGTGACAGAGGGTGACAGACATCAGATGGACATCTGTCACAGCTCTGATCCAGAGACTTAAACAGCAGAGGAAAGGCAGTTTTTTAAGGAAATGGCTAATCATGTTTGCAGATCCTGATATCTGCCTCACTCCTTATCAGAAGACGAAGCTTCCTGTTTGGTTAAGTAAACAGGAAGAAACGGATGTAGGGAATAGTAATCCTTGCTGCATAGTCTAACTACCTTGCTATAGTGAATGGTCTATTTAAACCTACTATCAAAAGATTAAAAAAAAAAAAAAAAACTAATCATAGAGTAACCAACCTTTTGGAAGCATACTGCTGATTAAGCAGTCCCTTTCCTTTCCAGCTGACTGAAGAAGATAGGAGATTGAGTTAGGGACAGGGAGTTGTTTTGATGTGGAAAGTGGCCAACTGTGGTAGAGTCCCCAGCTGCTTCCTTGCTCTGCCCAAGTGAGACAGCAGTGGAGACATGGGAAGAATATTAGTAGGGATGTTGTAGGGTGTAAGACTGATGGTGCCTTTTCTAGATATTTCAAATTTCTTTTAAATAATTTAAAATATGAAGTGAATCAATAAGCAGTCTTCGGTTTCACGGACCTCACTTTGAAATGCTTCCTCCTGTTTTGATGACAGCTGGGATACTGGCATTGTAAAAAGTTAAACGCCCAGTTCTCAGTTTACTGACCCTCCGCCTCAGGCTAGATATAGAATTGAACTCTGTTCTGTCTCTGCCTTTCTCACTGCAATATAGAGAATTAATTGAAATTCTAGCAAATTTCTCAATCTGAGTATCTTGAACAACGCTTGAAAACTAATTAATAGGCAATCTTTTCTCAATCTTGCAAGCACACTATGAGAAAATGTTGGGCAAGTGATAGTGCAATGTAATAATGTAAGATACTAATGTAATATCCAGTATGACAATTCCAGTACCTTAAGGAGTTCTGTCTTTATTTAATCTGACCTAGAAAACAAATTTTAACCAACAGTAACAATATCACAATGGTGACCATAGTGGAATGGTTCCCATTTAGCTTTCCTCCAAAAGGAGGGGTGTCCTTTTTCCCTTTCCCTGTATTTCAAAGGTCATATAAACATCTGCATAGGTGTTTTTCCTTTAAGAACTTCTGTCTGTTCTTCTTCCCCTCCGTTTCTTACTAAGGCAGGCTATGATGAGAGATAAGAGAATATACAAGAGAACCTACTCCTATAGCAACAGATGGACCTGTAGACCCAAGACCTGGATCATTTTGATACAGGACTAGAACTAGGTATTTGAACAAGATGTATGTGTAGTGTGAGATAAGTAAAAGAGACGAACAGTGTTGACTCACAGAATTAGTCAGCTTAGTCTTGTGGGTTGGGTTTCATGTTCATCAAGCCTAACCCTTGGCTGTTTTAGTACATAACCAAAACTAACAAAATGAAGTCTTAACCACATTCCCACAAGTACAACACGTAACAACTTACCACAAAGGCTAATAGTTGTAAAATAGGTAGGTTATCAAAAGCCAAAACCCAAAAAATAAACGCAAGGAAATACAAGACTCTAAAAGTGAGAGAAAATCTTTCTGGTATGAAGATGAATTATTCCGCACTGCATAGACGAAGCCCTCTGGCCAGCATCCTGCCAGCCCTGGGTTTGCGCTCTGTCTCCTTGCCGGGGTGTCTCCCTGCAGCGGATGAAGCGGAATATGGGACTAGACGATCTCCAGGAGTCCCTTCAACCTCAATCGCTTTATGATTCTGTGAAATAAGTGATGATGTTTTTGCAACTGTCTCTGTATCCTTGTCAAGGGATATCTGTGAGGTGTTTCTTGGCTTTTCAGTGGGAGATGTGCATAAAAATGTTATCAGGAGTGCTTTTTGTGGGGTCTGCTAATTCATATGCTGTAAAACCTGGTCTGCAGACATAACCACAGCGTGCTGCACTCCAGTAAGTGGAAAAAGGATAAAAATATAAATGAAAAAATAGATCAAGTTTAGTTGCAGAGCATGTGCACTTGATAGTAAAGTTCTGTTTTTTTCCTATTCCCCCTCCTAACTTCCCAAACTAATTCACTATCTTTCTGTTTGTTGTTGTCTGAGAAATTTTGATTTTTTTGATGAGGCACTGCTTTAAAAAAGTATTTTAAAAAGAACACCCATAATGCATTTTATTTTTCAGCACTAATAGAGACTTGGAGAGCATGTTAAGATGCTAAAATATTGTCTAGAATCTGATTAACTGTGAGAGTAACGATGGTTTGTTAAACTTTGGGGAGCTGCAGGGTAGAAGTAAATGTTCCAAGGAATTCCCTGGCTCTGGCGCCTGAGAGCAGTGTGCTTTGCTCATTCAATGGCAATTAATGTGTGAGGGTAGAGGAAGGCACGGGCTCCTAAATCACCTCTGTCAGAAAGTGAGTATTAACCTTACTGGTGCTGTGTGAGGAGCAGGTCTTGCGCTCCGAAGGCGCTGCTGGGGTTCGGAGGACCCACGTCGTCGCTCCCCCACGCGAGGGCTGCCTGTGCGTGGGGCATCCACAAGGCAGAGAAACCAGGAAATTAGGGCTGGGTAAGCATACGTGATGTGCAGTTGAAGTAACTGGTACTTTTCTGTTGTAAATACAAAAAGGTTTGTAAGCAAATGAGGCTCTGCATTTTCAGCCCCTTTGGAAAAAGCATCTTCTCCTGAGAAAACTATTCCCATGTCTGCGTTCATGTCTGAATGGAGGAGTAAGCCTGTGGCAGGTCATACCAGCCTGTTTGGAAGATGGGGTGCACTAGCCACACTTCTAACTTTATTCCATGGAAAAATAATCGGAATGCTGTGCTGTGACTTAGTTTCTAGCCTAGCAACACTATGGAAAAGCTGTGAGTAGCAAGAACCTGTTTCCTACAATGTGCCCGCTTGTTGCCATTGTGCAGGTTCAGGCTGTGTGCCAGTGTCATCAAGGACATTCTGAGTTATGATACAGGTGACCTTTGCATGCACCCTTTTTTTCTCCTTCCTTCCTTTCTTTCTTTCTTTCTTTCTCTTTCTTTCTTTATTTTTACTTTTATTTTCATTCCAGTAGTGCTCCAAGATTCCAACGAGGATTTGGGGCCGCACCGCGCCTGGCAGTGTGCAGCTGGAGCAGGAGCGATGCTTTCCCCTAAAGCCAGCGCGAGGGTGACTCATCTGCCATGCTGCTGGTTTTATAGACTTTCGGCCTGGAACTCTTTCAACACGATGGTTTCGGTGGCCTTTTCTGTACTGCTTTGTCAGGAAATACTACGTCGTACTTCATTATTTTTGCTGGAATCCCTTGTAATGCTCTGGTGACCGCAGGAAGTTACTGAAAACATTTGTGCTATGAAATCTGCAGCCCAGACTGAGCCTCTCCTAAAGTCCTACATGATGACTGTGCTTTTTCGCTTAAAACCCTCTTTTCCTCTTTTTTTATCCGTTTTGATTATAAATAAACAGGAATTAATCCAGTTGCAGTAATATGCTATACACAAATGCTTGTTTAAATAAAATAATTTTGTAAATATGCAAGTTAGAATGAGAATGTAGCCCTAAGGAAAGGTCCCAGACTTTCTGGCAATCTGAATGCTATGTTTCATTTGTTATAAATGCACCGTTGATTCCTCTTTTTTTTTTTTTTTTCTTTTCCTTTTTTGACCCCTCCTTGTTTTTAAACAAAAGGGAATGATTTACTCCACTACTAGCAAAGGGAATGGGAGTGGCAGTTTCTTCTTTTAGGCCAAATGTAACATTTCCTGATGGAACCTCAGTATAGCAGGTTCAGGATCGAATTGGCTTGTACTTTTCCAGGGTTTTAACTGGGGCTCGTTGAGTGCAGTCTTACATTGCTCTCCCAGTTAAATGGTTTCTGTTGTTGGAATGGCCTAAAGACCGTTTACTGCAGGATGCCTGTGCTCCAAATATCCTCTACTAGATTTTGCTAAACCTTAAGTATCCTTGTGGAAATCCAGACACACTTTTTGCAGGAAGTAGTCATTTTCTAATCATTTTTAAAATCTCTTCTGAGGTTTGTATCAGTGATTACTGTGTGCTTCCTTTTTGGAGTTTGATCTACATGGCACTAAATATAGGGGGAATTTGATCAAGTCTTATCAGGAGGATGAAAAGGCATTTTTTTTCCTGATTAAGCAGTGCTGTGTGTCAAGCAGGGTGTAATTTTTAAAGCGTTTTCATTCTTGGCCTTGCTTGCAGTCATGCCTTCTCGTGAAACTGCATGCTCTTCTGTAGTACACATTAATTCAATTCATTTTGTCTTTGAAAAATCATATAGAAAGTTGCTCTCCAGTTTGGATTTTGAGCTTTAAGGAATAGCTGCTAAATGATGGTTTTCATTTTAAGACTTACTGCTGTTAATCATTCTCATTTTGTAAAAATCAAGGAGTGTTGTGTTCTTACAGCAGCCTTATACAAATTATATGAAAGATGAACTCTACATTCTGATGGTAAAGTTTTGTTGATACAGCCTGTATGCCATAAGCAAAATAAATGTGACAGCAAACACGAATAAAATAAGTGCTGATATGGGGAGAGATAAAGAGTGGGAAAGCATGTGAAAAGTGAGTGTTTGAGCCAAGCCAAGGTGAATAGAGCAGAGATGAGGTTGGACTGGTAGAGGGAGTTTGCGAAGCAAATTCAGTTAAACCTGGCATCTTCCCCTCTCCACTCCCTTCAAAACAAACAGATCTTGTTGGAGGTTTTCTTCAGTCACAGATGAATTAATTTCTTTTATTTCCTTTTGGTGGAGGAGAAATGGTTCTTAGATGAGGGTAAACTGTAAAGTGTAGGCACATAATATGGAAAATTTCTCCTCTTAGCAGTAAGAATGTAAATAGCGACTCTTAAAAATGATGATCATATTATATCTGTTTGACAGGCAAGGCATCTTCTGAGTTTCTTAAAACAGTTGATGGTCTCTAAATATTTACTTTAATGAATGTAAGGGCAGCCTATTTCTTGTTCTAGTGCTTTAAGGCTATTTTATTGAAAGGTGAGTTTGTCTGAGTTTGTTTGGCCTTGTTGCTCCTCATTTGCAGTCAGTTTCCCATTTGCAATATTTATATTTTTGCTGTAGCAACCAAGCATAATTTCTCTCTGCAAATTGTCATGATGTGAAAACTAAGTGGCAGTAAAAGCTAAAATGACGTCACCTTGGGAGATACCCTGGGTTTGTGGGATGAATCTCTGCTTCCTGCAGGAGGGATGGCAGCTTCTGCCCACTGTAGTAGAGCAAAGTCCTCCTCAAAAGCTAGCAGCAAATGTCTTCACTGTGATCCTCTGAAAGCTGGTGGTGTTCAGCCCTTGTTCCTGGGACACTACACTGTTCCCAAAGTGTATTCCCGGGATGGAGATCCTTGCAGACTGTTTGCACATGCTGCTGTCTCAATCTGTTCCCTTTGCAAAACAGCCGGGCCTGCTAAGTTCGCCGGCTTGATGCTAGTTTGCTTTGTTTCCCCAAACTGCATGGGTTTATGGTGAAGAGGAGAGAAGGTTTGCTTAGCAAAATTTGACTGAGGATTGCTACACTGTCTTAGCCTTTTGTTTCCAGCTTTTGTTATGATCAAATTTAAACTTGAGCCTGCTGCTTTGCCTGTGTTTATATTGCATTACAACTCACCCATAAACATTTACGTGCATATTAGCTGGTAAAACTAGCTGGCCTGGTTAGTGAAAAGCTCAATTATTTTAGAGCAGCTCTACCACTAGCAGCTTTCGAGCACTAATTATCCTTCTTTTTTTTTTTCCCTTGCTCTTCCTTCTGAATTTACTTTTAGTTTCTCTTCGGTGCTGGTAGCAGTTTTGATGGCTCCCAGTGCACGCGTCTGCTATTGCAGCGCCGTTCCAGGCGGCTTCCCCCAGCTCAGATATAGCCCATTACGTCCCCCTCCAAGGTTTGAGGCTGACCATATTCCATGCATCGTAAATCACAACTTACATTAATTTGCACACATTCTATGAAGCTTGTGATTTCCTGGGCATCCTTAATTTCTAATAGCTGTCCCATGTTCTCTGGGGGAGTGGTATTTTATTAGAAAAATTGTAGAATGTGTTGATAAATCTCCTGTCTGCTCATGTCTTGCAGCAAATTGTACCTTTCTGTATCAGCCTGAGAGCTGTACCAAACTGTATCAGCTTCAGAGTTTCCAGGGTCACACCTGAGAGTTTGGGGTTTGCTTTCTTTTACTCTCATACTGAGAAAGGATGTTAAACTCTTAGCGGAGAGAAGCATTTTTTGTTTTCATCTGATATCCCTTTTAAAAAAGGCTTGGTTTATGTACGTGGTGTGGTGGCCTGCAGCCACTGCTGGCTACCTGCCTTTATCCGAAAGACATCTGTCAGCATTCATGCTTCTGGGGAGCATCCTGCACCATTCTGAACTTCTAACTGAAGAGACATTTACTGCTTCTGCTCTGCTTGTGGTCCGTGGGCCTTCAGTATCGTTTGTCATGGGGCTGTAGACCACAGCTAGAGCATCGCTGAGCTGGAGCTCTGATACTGCGATCAAGAAGTGTTCCAGATGGGCTCGGGATTTGGCAATAATCACGCAGAACAAGGTGACTGCATCGAGCATTTATTCAGGTGAAAGCACATATCCAGCAAAGTATGGATAACTACTCACGAGGTGATGCCTGTTGGCAGGATACTGGACCTGAACATCCTCTGGAGCTGGCAAATCAGAGCGAGAGAGTTGCTGATGGGCTCCCGCGGAGACACTGCAGGCCACAGAGTTTGGAGTTTCTCCTCCCCCTGCTCTCCTGCACTGTCCTCTCTATGCCCGGTGCATCCTGGCACGTAGGGTCAGTCCGACCCAGGAGGCAGCCCGAGGGTGGACAAACTGCCCTCAGCTGCGCAACTCTCCACCCTGGGTGCACAGGCGCTCACACCACTTGGAGGTCCCAGCCCTCAATTCGAGGGTCCTGCCTTCCTCCTCTTCTTCCTCCCTCTCAGCTGTTTGACCTCCAAAGCTAGTTTGGAGGACGTCTCCAGTTAAGCTGGCTACAAGCCCGGTCAAGCAGCCACCTTCAACAGGTTTTTGGAGGAGGCTGCCTGTGAACCAGGCTGAGCAGCTGCATCCCTGCTCCTTATCGCTCAGCCTAGGCCGGCAAACATCTTCTTTCTCAAGGTCTGGCCTCTGCTTCCCACGGGACATTTTTATGACTACAGATCATAGAAATTTCCATCTCCAATACAAGAAACCACTTCTTTTTTAATTATTATTTTTATTTGCCTATACCAAGACATAGCTGCTTCACTCTGCTGGCTCAGCTGGTGCTTACAACCACTGGAACAGCTGGATTATATCCGTATTGAATGGCTGGAGTGCGGAGTCTTCTCAGGTTTTTGCAGAGATGTGATCTGAGGATGAGCGCCGTGCAGACAGGAATGTCGTTCTTTAGTATATTTCTTGCTTCGTATGGGTAGGTTGGAAGTTGTGTAGCTGGAGGGATAGGACCAAACTTTCCTCTTCCCTTGGGAACACGGCAGGTAGATGCATCCCGTACGCAGGCAGGCAGGGGCCCTGCTCGCACAGCGTTGGTCACAGGCCGCACCAGAGCGGTGGTGGTGCCATACGGAGGCGTCGCTGGCTCTGCTCCGCGCCCGGTGAAGGCCTTTGGCACACGAGAACAGCTCAGCAGCTCCTGGGCTGCTGAAGAAAGCCCTGGTCCCAGCGCCGATGTCAATCCCGGCACGGCCGGAGCGAGGGGAGCCGCGCGGCCTGGCGCCTGCGCTCCGGGCACTCCACGTGCTCGGCCGCCTGGCCGACGCGGAGCTGCTTGCTCGAGGTGGCCACGCTCTCCACGCGGAGCTGTGCTGCCTCCTCCGTGCACGCACTGCCTGCAGAAAACATCTGATGTGCTGCCCACCTTAATTACTCTTTTTTTCCACTCCTTCTTACCTTTTGTGCCAGCATGTTTAGGGTACTACAGGTAGGTGTGTTCCATTTTAAATCACTATTTTCTCTGGTTTATAAATAGGCTCTTAGCATTAGCTCCAGGCTGAGTGGTGGCATGCAAAGTTTTGACTTAAAAATAACATCCAAGTGTATTGTTGATCTGTTGTTGATCTGTTCTTAGATCGGTGGTTGCATTTTTTTTCCCAAGACAAGCAAAAGTCTTAACCATGTTTACCTCATTTAAATTTTCGTTTTTTAAGAAGTGGTTTTCCTTTCAGACAGCGAAGTAGCATCCTAAATTCAATCCTGTCTGAACTTTGGAACACTCTAAGTTATGAAAAAATAGCTAATGGGCACAGTTGGGAACTACTTTCCATAAGGGTTTCTTGTTGTTGTTGTTGTTTGGTAGGCAAGATGAAGCAAAGTGGATTTTTTTTTTTAATTTAAAGAGTGATTATACGTTTGCCAAGTAATATTGTAGTCTGAATAAATTTTAGCTGGCAGGCCTGTAAGGGAATTTGAATGACTGTTAAGATAGAGGGTATGATGCTGCTGTTAACATACGTAGGAGGAGGTTGTCCTTCTCGAGCTCCTTCACTGGAAACTCTCCGGTGCTCACACCAAGTTCCTCAAGATTTTTTTGCATTTCACTTTCTTATTAGGAAGGAAAGATCTTCTGTAAGTAAACCTCATCTATTAATCTGTTCCATTCTCTGTGAATATTGACAACCTGGTTTATCTGCATAGGAGTATAAACATGGATCTTGTCAACTACTTGAAAAAAATTAAGGGTTAGTGGGTGAGTAATTAAGGAAATCTGATTTCCAGCCTCAGTTGGTTGCGCATTTCCTAATTTTATGCTCATCTATGCCTAGTGGCTGAGGCAGTTTGTGTTCTCACAGGGCATGTGACAGGAAGTTTTCCAAAGTTCTTTTTAAATTTTACAATATTTCTGTAAGACAATTCATTCAGACATTTTACATTTTTCATAAGATGATATATGGTTGATTTTCAATTACAACTTTTAAGCTGGAGATGCAAAGCTTAGAGCTTGTTTGGTGTTTTTTTTCTTTTTTTTTAATCGCCAGAAATCTCAACAAAGTTTTGTTGTTGTTTATAATTTTAATATATGCAGTCCATGTTTGGATTTTTTTGTATGAATTATGCTAAAGAAGTACGCTTGTGTTCATAAGAAAAGGCTGCTGTTTTTTAATGTTATTGTACTTTGATGTCATGTTATCGGTGTTTTTGAATAGAGGCTAAAAAGTTTAGCAAAATCTCAGCATAAACTTCAAAGTATCGTATTTCAGCATTTTTCATAGCCTGCCATTCTGAGTTTTGTGTGTGTGTGTTGGTAAGCATGTCTTAAAATACTTCTTTGAACTTGAGTTGTTGAATTACTGGAACTTTTTTTTTGAGTTTCCGTGACTTGGTTAACTGAAAACGAACCTGTGATGCTTCTCCACATATCACCATCATCTCCTTCCTTAATTCTTATAATATGAAGTTTCTTTTATTTCTGTTTTATTCTGAAGTACTTCTTTTCTGTGACAAAACTCAAAAGTACATCTGAAGAATATGTGACTGTTCCAGTAAGACATACACTGTAGTAATATGAATGTACATTTATTAAACTGTTTTACAGCCCCAGAATGCTCTAAGGTAACACATGGGATGCTGTCAGACGGGCTGTGACAAAAATGACTTTGTAAAATTCAGTGACTTCCTAACATTTTCCTGCTGAGGGCACTTTGGCACAGTCCCCTTCAGGAAGCACAGCAGCTGAACACCCCGCTATTTTTCATCTGTTAAGTAATTTTTGCAGCGCTTTTGTCTCTGAGGTGTGTGTTCAGCAACAGAAGCAAAGAGGGGGCTTCATTGGATACCGTGTCTTACTGCTCTAACTGCTTTTCCAAACGCATTTTTTCCAGAATGCAAGCCCTCCGCACCTTGAAAATGTCAGTGGAGCTTGAATTACTGGTCACATGCTGTTTTGAAAATATTAAAATGTTTGGAACTGCAGCAGCTGAAGGGAAAAGGTGAAACGCTTTCGCTCCATAAATAGCTTCAGGAGTGAACACCCACTTTGCTGCTTGCAACCCTTTTGTTGTCTTTAGATAAAAATGAATGAGCTATTTGTTTTAAAGGCGAAATGCTAGAGGTATGGGGGATTTTCTTTGGAAAGGATAAATGCTTTCAGTAAATGTTTATAACTTTGGGGAGAAGATGGATTTTCTCTTTGAAGGGAAATGCCTGTGAGGAGGGAAGGTTTAGAGCTTTTAGCCAACGAGACTTCTGGCTCCTTTGGATCTGGCAGTGAAATGTCGCTGTCCTCGTGTCCCAGTGCGTAACATCTCTCCTCTTGTTGCGCTGTGGTGAATTCACTGTTTCTTTTTAATAAAGTACAGCGAGACTTCTTAGACTTCTTCTTTTTTTTTTTTTTTTTTTTCCCCGTACAAAATTTTGCTACTTTTAGCTTGGAGAATTTTGGATGGTCAGAAAAAAAAAAAAAAGGATATGTCTATACAGGGGGAACTGTCTTCCCTGTACAGTTTTCTGTGTTGCTGTAGGCTAGTGCCAAAGGTGGTGTTTGCTGCCTGCTATAAGATATTCTAACAGCCTTGCCAGGACCTTCGAAAGGGTCACAGTGGCAAACAATGGTCTATTTCTTTAAATACAGAGCCAGAAAAAAAAGGCCAGGAAAATGATGTTTAGTAATTACGGGGCATAGTGTATCATTGCAACATCGCTAATGAAGAGCTGCTGCTTTTTAGGCTGCAGGGGCAGCTGATCTTTTTGTTTAAATCCTCTGTAACCTAAGGAGGGCAGGTTAGGTAACCCTGCTGTATGAGCAGCGATGTTGTTTAGAGCAGGGCCTCAGTTTGTAAATGTTACTGCTGTAACGTGAATTCCCCGAAATCTCTGCCAGGAGCAGGGAGCTCTACTGGTGCTCGAGCCTGAGTAGGGCTTCAAGGGAGGCGGTACCTCCAAATATTTCTGGAGATGTTTGTCCTTCCAGCAAGGCGGTAGCCTTTTGGTGGCTTGACAAATTAAAACCCATAATAGGATTGGAGTGGCTGGTTGTCAACCTCCCCCCTCCCCCCTTTTTTTCTTCCCTCAATCCATTTCGTGAAAAATGTTTTTTTGTGCGTTTTTCTGTCAGAATTAATGGGACTTTACCTATTTACTGCGAGTAGGAAGGAAGTGGGATCGGGTCATGTCAGCGCCGCTATTCAAGTGCCGTCTCTTCCTCAGCTCCCAGCGGAGAGGCCGTTCCACGTCTGCTTCACAGGAAACTGCTATTAAAAAGAAAGCGTCCCGCACAATGCGGCGTTGCAGCATGCTCCCATGCGGATTTCTGGGAGACCACCAATCCAGCTTTCATTTCCCAGGAAGCGGCTGGAAATAAATAGAGCTGACTCAGTTTTAACAAAGACCCTATTTTTGGCTTTTTGACTTTGGAGAGAGCCCTCCCAGGGGCACGTCATGGCTATTAAACAAAAATGGAGGCCGCAGGGAGGAGCTCATGACTTGAAGGGCCTTCCCGCTCCCCTTCGGTGCTTGAGTGTTGAGTGGAGCCAAGAGCAACCACCACATGCTCTGCGCTTGCTCCTCCTGCCTCCTCTTCCTCTCCGCGCGCTTTCCAGCTTGCTGCCTCTGGAGTTTGAACCCGAACCAGCTGGTAAACATCCTCCTGCAAGGGCTAGGCTAGCGCGTGCCTGTGACCTTCTCCAGAGGAGTGTATCAGATACTGCAGTTGAGTGTGATCCAAACAGTGGTGCTGGCCACACAACCTGCTCTGAAATGTACAGTGTAAACACACTTCGGAAAAAATGAGGCACTTTCCTCTAGGTTTCCTGTAACTGAGCAGGCTTTTCTGAAAAAGTGGAGGTCTAACGTATTGGCCTGGATATGCGTATATGTTCTTTTTTTTCCACCTAACTCTGATGTAATGCCTTTTCCTACAACATTTTTCTTGTGCTTTAAGAATACTAAATCAGTTTGCGACTTCAAAGGAGTGTGGTTTTTGTTATTTCCATTATAAATAGTTAACGACTTCTTAGGGTCTGTTCCAAATTATTTCTGTTTTATATGCACTGTTTACTGATACAGCATATGAAATTTGGTTGTATTGCTCTGCATTATGTCTCTGACTCAATGCCTGACTCAAAATCAGTGTCAGGCTTGCGTAAAATCTAAAAAGAACCACCCAAATACTGCTGTTCCAAGACAAAGTATTGAGAGCAGAAGTTGGGCCTTCATATTGGGAAGAACAGGTAGATTTAGGTCCGAACTTCAGAGCCTAGTGCCTGAGACTCCAATTTGGGGCTCTCCTTGGAGCCTTGAAGACTTGGATGAGGTGGATTTTTTTTTGCTATGTAACTTGTCATTTTACAATATAAGAAAGCCCTGCTCTTCTGCCATATCCTTTGCCATGCTGAATGGAAAGCAGGCTCATCACACAGACTTCTCAAAAGGTGCATGTGGGCCTGATTCAGTTCTGTGACTTTGGTTTCCCGTAAGACGGTAGCTGCAGCAGTTTCCATTTCCAAAGAGCTTTACAGATGTAGCTCTCAGTGCGTCGCTTGTGTGAGGGCGAGCTCACGGGTGGTGAGGTGACAGCCAAGGGGTTCAGTGACTTGTGCAAGCGAATCAGTGGCAGAGTTGCTATCAATCCAGGCCTGGGTTCATGCCACTAGAGTGCACTACTTCCCTCCTGCTTCTTGCAGGAATGTTTAAACTTTCTCCTAGGTGCGTTCTTTTTGGTGAGGGGTTTGGAAAAATACTCCAAACTTGCTGGACTACTGGGAGTTTCACTTTGGCTTTGTTAGGTAAAACTCTGCTTTTGCAGCCATCTTTTACCGAATACTAACTACCAGGCTCTTAGGCATGTTATGGAATGGCAGAAAGCTCATAAACCAGCTTTTTACCTCTAATAGTAATTATTGGAGATGAAAGGGGTACTTTGGAAAGAAAGGGTACCTTGTAGGTGAGTGTAATTAAAGCAAATGCTTTAAAATATTATCGTAAAGACTTTTGTTTCACTCTCTTAAAGAGAGGTAATTGACAGTGAGATTATAGTATTTTACCCAATAATGAAAGCATTTTTGTTTTTTTCTGCACAGGTTTCCACTTGAGTGGCACAGTGACAGAGCCTGCAATGCAATCGGAGCCAGAAACTGTTTGCAATGTAGCTATCAGTTTTGATCGTTGCAAGATTACCTCAGTGACCTGTAGCTGTGGAAACAAGGACATATTTTACTGTGCCCACGTTGTGGCACTGTCTTTATACCGGATCCGCAAGCCAGATCAGGTCAAACTGCATCTTCCCATTTCAGAGACACTCTTTCAAATGAACAGAGACCAACTACAAAAATTTGTACAGTATTTGATCACAGTACACCACACAGAAGTTTTGCCAACTGCTCAAAAATTGGCAGATGAAATTCTTTCTCAGAATTCAGAAATCAATCAAGTCCATGGTAAGTTTGATACCTGTTCTTTGCTTTTCCTCATTCCTTGGTTTTAACTTTTTGTGGCGTTCACAAGGAGCGTGACCTCTTGAGGTCCCTTCCAACCTGAATTGCTCTGCAATTGTGTGATATTTTCAAAAGAGGAATCAGCTGTTGAAACTTTGCTTTAAGATGGTCTGGAAAAGAGAAAAGAATTAATAAGCAAGGAGATTGGTGCCTGCATTTCTGTTAATACGTCATCTGATCTACTTCACAACTGTGTTGTCCTGACAGGAAAGCTCAGTCTTTGTCTCTGTGTAGCTGCATAGCTCAAAGAAACTATCTTGCAGTCAACTTACGAACTGCATCTTTTTGTTTTGTTCTTTCTAAGCTAATCTTTTGACAATTTGTGTAATTTTGTTTAACGGCAAAGTATAAAAGCAAGCGGTGTTACTTTTTTTTTTTTTCATTCATTAAATATGCATTTATTATCCTTTGGGGTTTCTTTTCAATACAAAGTCAGGAGAAATGCAAATCCCGTATTTCAGTATTGTTTTCCTATTTCTTTTGAAGCAGTCTCAAAGCATCAGCCAAGGTCTTGATCTTTCTGCTCTTTCTGCAGCACATAATTTTAATGGCCTTCAGCTTCTTGTGCTGAACATCTAAAGGTGCTGACTGATTTGAGGCTTCTGAGGTGGCTGTTCATGTTGGACTAAAAGTGGGTAATTGAGTTGACCCAGCCAGTTTCTTCAAATCCTGTGTTCCTGAAATGTCAGCTGATAGAAGTGTCCCCTAATGTGACCAGTGCTGTAAATGCAATTTAGAGGGAAAGAGTTAGGAATCTAAACGCAGTTGTTTGTTTGCTCATTTACAGCAAGAGTTTGTCACATGTTAAATTTTTGAGAGGGATGGCCACTATTCCACAGAGTTTGCAATATAAACACAATCAAACTGCCTAACAATAACATAAGAAAAACACATGTGTTCATGAGGTACAGTGTGAATAGAACAAAAAAAGCAAGTCGTTCCCATAGCAGGGCTGATCAGCAAGCTAGCACATCTTTCTATGGTTGGGTGACCTCTATGCTTGATGATAGCAGGGAGAGGCTGTACAGATGTTGCAAAGCCTTGTAGTGGTGACAGGAAACAGTGTTTGAGTGTGATTTGGAAGGAAGCAGATAAAGGGGATAAAAATAATCACTACATGGCGGAATTTGGGTCAAGAGGAAGCCAAGAAGCTGAGTTTCAGGAGCCCTGGTCTTTTACCAGCTCTGAAGAGGTGGCCAGAGGGAAGGCTCTGTCTTGTCTTGTTGCAGAACGTAATGAGAAGGTGGATGCAGAGCTGTCTGGGAGCGGAAGGAAGGAGAAGATAAATCAGATGGAAGACGTGAAGCAACAGAGGAAGGTGCTTCAGATGAGAATGCTGAAGGAATGTGTAGTGTGAGAATTGTAATAGCCTGAACATAAGGAATTAAGGGAAAGGAATAACAGTGACAGTGTGTTTGTGAGGGGTGCAGAGAAGATGGGTAGTTGGGAGTGATTAGAAAGAGTGATGGGGGGAGGAGGGAAGGCAAATGTGGAGAAGAAAGGCTGATGGCTGCATATATAATGTTTTGTTACATGTATATGATATTTCATTATAAAATAAATAAGAAAAATAAGAAAAAATACTTTACTCATTAGTATATTTGAAAGATATTTAATGCATATAACACAACCTGAGTAGTAAAAAGACTAAGAAAAAAAATAATTTGATGGTTAATTATGAACTTTTGTGGTACGTTTGAGTGGGGTGGTTTAAAAAATTCCACCAAATTTAAACTTTTGTCTTATGCTTCGTCATGCTTTCCTAGTAAAATGAGATGATTCTGTGTCTTTGTTGACTGCTTCTGAGTAAAATAACCAAAAACTGAAGGCATAAAAATAAGCTGCTGTTACCAAAAAAAAAAAAGAAAAGCTGAGTTACAAAAAGAAGTCTATTTCTATTCCTCCTCTTGAACTCGCGTAATACTATTGTTTTATTTTTAAATATGTTTGCTGTTCTAAAAAAATGCTGGATTCTTTTAAGGGAAAAGTAAGTTCCTCTGATTGCATAAGAAGTAAGTATTCTTTTGGGATGCATACTGCAATTAGTTATTTTGATCTATATTCAATTTTCTTGAATAATAATAATGAAAAAAATCCTACTCAAATCCACTCTTGGTTCCAGTAGCGTATATTGATAAACACCAGATCACCATTCATTTTGTCATATCTCTTGTACTGCATGTGTTTGTCTGTAATACAAAGCTGTCTCGTAGACCTCTCTTCCTTTGAACAGTTTAACCTCGGTAAACCATTGATTGAAGAGAATTTATATTGTACTCTGCCTGAAGGCACAGGTAAGTAAGAGGAAAGGTTTACTTAGAAAAACTTACTTACTGAAGAAAGAGGAGACCTGGCACTGAAATGCCAAAAATAGCTTTAATCAAAGGGAAGTCCTGAATCAGGAGCTGTATGAGAAAATCACCTTCAGTGTTACCTAGAGGGTTTTGTGATTCTTCTTCATCTATGTTATATATAACTTCTATTTTTTTTTGCAGTTCTGGTGAATGTACTAGTTCTAATAGTTTCAGTAATAAGCAAAAGAAATGAGGTGTCTTGAATACTTTTTCGTTGTTTAAGAGTGATGATGGCTTTCAAGAGATTTGATCACAGCATTTTTGACTTGCTTGTGAACTGGCTAGGGAGATGGAATAACTGTGCAAGTACTTTCCTTTCACAAAAGGTATGTTGAGTAATTGTTCATTTGCTCCAATTTTTGTCTTATGCAGCATTTGATGACTGGTTTTGGCCGCCTCGCTGTGAGAGAGGTTACTGGGAGAGCTAGTGAAGTGTGACTTACACCGATGACATGGGTTTTGAGATGACAGATCCCTTTGAGTTCTTTGGTGGATACAAGTGATGTAATATTCATCCCTTCTTGTTTCCTGAGGCCCATTCCAGGAAAAAATAAGGGGATGCTGCTAGAAGCACAGGAATTACATGGTCTGCTCACAGACTCCTTCAGAGAAGCTGAGTCAGAAACTCTCTTCTGTCTTTGCCATGTTAATTTGCACTCACTGGTCATTTTCCTGCAAGTGTCTTCTTCACAGAATTTTGGAACTTCATAATCGATGATTTTTGAATGCCTTCAGTATGTAAAATCACTTTCTGTGTTTGAGAAGAAACGTTGGGTCTGATTTTCTCGTGTAATGCTCTGGATGCTACGACTGGGCTTGTTCCTAATGGTCTGAAAGCTGGAGAGCTGCAGGGCTGTAGTCACCTTGAAGACCCTCCAGCCCTCACAGCTGGAGGGAGCATCTGCATCACCCACAGATGAAGGTGGCTTTTTCTAGACTAGTGTCATTTAATTGAAGTGACAGGGGGTTTTCATGGGAGATTATAGTGATGAAAAAATGACTGGTAAATAACTCTGTATTTGGAATATACTGGAATTCTTCAACAGTGTAAAAGGGAGTTGATTGCCATCAAATCATTTAAATTATATAAAGGATTGATATTCCTTCTTATTGTCCTGCTTAAGCCAGCAAAATTGATTGAGAAGCAAGTTGCCAGAGATGCATGTGGGAAATGGCAGCCAGTTTTCCTTTCAAGAGGATAACTGTTATGTGCTGCAATACTTGACATTAGACTTGTTCGATCTGGGTTCAGGAAGGAAGGAAGGGACAAGAGGTGAATTTGCATGAATTTCATGAGAATGAAAACTAGTCAAAATTAGAAGTATTTCAGAAGTTTAAGTAGAGGTAAATTAGTAAAGCGTAAAATGAAATCAAGGGTTGATAACTGCAAGATAGTACGAAAAAAAACCTAGATTAATCTGTATTTTTAGGAAAGGGTTTCAGATACATTAAACATTAAAATTAACTTGTTTTATTAAAAATAAATCATGATGTTTTATTTTGAAACATGCAGCATAAGATAAGGGGTCCCACTGAAAATGCTGCTTTGTACTGGTAAGGAAATTCTTCTGTCCATCCCACATGGATGAACTTTGAAACTTAATGCTGGTAATGTGTGTGAGACTAGGATTTTTGCAGGAGAGATTAGATGCTTTTGGGAGATAAATGTATGCATTTTGCTGTACATGCAGATGAAGAGGAAAGGAGAAGGATTTGAAAGTTAAAAGCATGTTGAGGATTTGTTAGCCTTCCTCGCCAGCTCACTGCAGCCTATCCTGCATTTACATGTTCTGGTATTAACACTAGTTGCTTCCCAGCAATCGCCGCTTTTCTTTAGTGGGGTAGCAGGTGCTGTGTTCCACCCAAGAGTTCTGAAATTAAGTGCAAGATGAAGTGACTTCTGTATAAACTTCGAAGCATTTTGGGAATCAAAGGCATAATAATATTTTTGAATCATTAATTTTATGATCTTTGTTTTTAATTATTGTTTAGAATAATTCTGAGTACACCAGGTTTATAAAATCAATTATCATCCCGTCGTGAGTCAGTGGGCAGCAGCCTTGCTCGCTAGCTGTGACCATTCGATCTCTGCATAGCACTCGGTCAGTCATGCTTTCTTTGTAATCTTTTTCCACGTTCTCTCCTTACTGCTGACACAGGATGACATTTAATAAAACTTAACTGATCTACAGTTCATTTGTATACTTAAGCTCACAAGATTTTCATAAAATGAAGTTAAAAAGTGCAGTATGAACACTATGAGCAAGTAATTTTATCCAATTTCATTTGAAGATGAAAGTAAGTGTTGGGATACTTCACAAATGGGGATCAGGGAAGCAGTTTGTCTTGAAGACTCTGCGTTCCAGTGGCATTTTATCCAAATTACACTGTTGATCTGCTCCAGAGTAGATTGCAGCTTAGGCTATTTTTAGGTCATATTCTGCTCATTCTTGATATAGATTTAAAAGAAAAGTCAATGACCCATGCTTTGCTTCTGTTTACTTTTCTTTTAGAAGTGAAGTTTTCCATATACAGCACAACTTATTGAGTGCAGTTACTTATTTTAAAAGCAGTTGCTCTTAGAATTGCTATGTAAATGATGAAAGTGTCCTTTTTAATGCTTGTACAGATCAGAACTTGGGAGTGGATTCTTTTTTACTTGTAAAATGTTAGGACCATTAATAGAAAGGTCCTTTTAAAAATGGCATTCAGGTGTAGATTTTTACAAATAATTGTGCAACTTGGTGTTTTGCTTTGATTGCTAAGATTGTGTGGGTGTTTTAATTTTCCATCATCAAGCGTGGGTGAAAATGTATGGCCATGTCTATAGACTGAGTATAAAGATTTCATTTAGTGTATTTGCCTATCTCTAGGTTCATAATATAAAACCTTTTTCAGAGACCAGTCATGACGGGAATTAACAAAGCCAGAGGTTGAGGGGAGGGAGATTAATATGTGAGTGTCTATAAACTGACACCATTTAATTACAGGTTTTAATATTTAGTATAATTATACACTGCTTTTCACTTGCATAGTGCAAGTGTGAACTAATCATCTTCGCCAAGCATATAGGTAGTATTTATATCCAGTTTAGAAGTGGAGAAAGGGAGTTGATCTTGGTACCAACCAGGGCTGTAGATACTAATTTCAGACATGCCCAAGTCAAGTCCAGTTGGATATCACCGAAATTTCCTTATGCATCCTGACTTTCCTGATGAAGAAATTTGATCATACAGAGTGTAGCCTGTGTACAATCTTGTGAAAAAAAATGACTTGGAATGAGAGGTGTCTGTAGTACTGTGCTGAGCAGCGTTTTGAAGTTCAGGTCCTTGGCTTGGTATCCTCAGACCCTTCACTTGGTATCCCTTCTTCTGGTGTGAGAGTCGTACTGGTGCTAGTGCAGTGATGCTGAGGCCTGAGGATGGTGTTTTGGGGATCATGGCAGCAATGTTAAAGATGGTGGCAAAGAGGGCAAAGCAACTGGCCTGGCGTGATGGGCGCCCTTGTTCCGGTGTGGGAACACTGCTGCTAGAGCCTGCGGGAGCTATGTGGAAATTGAACCTTGTAGCACAAACTTGCCAGTGAGCTTTTGATAAAATGTAAACAGTTATGGAAAGAATTTTGTTTTTTTCCCTAAATAGGGAAGCTTAGCAGAGGAATCTTAGACTATTTTTAGTACAATTTAGAAGTAGCCATGCTGACATTATTTAAAGGTAAATTTCCATTGAAATAAGGAATAAAGTATACTAAGTTTATTTTGTGTGTGTGTGTATATATATATTTAAATAATTCATTTTCACAAGTCTTTGTGTTTTAGAGCAATGAAATATTTAAACTATTTGCAAGGTGATACTACAGACCTGGGTTTGTGCAACAGCTGCACTGCTTGTGCCCGTGTGGCTTGATCTCCCCTTTTGTCTGGATCCCTGCAGCTGAAGCCTTCTCAGCGTGTGTCCTGCGGGGCTGGCTGGGCTGAGAGCCCCCTAAAACTGCCATGTGACCGAGGGAAGCGCGCGCACCGTGAGGAAGTTCTTCATTCCATAGTTTTTGCACTGTCTGGGGCTCATGTTCTGCCTTAAGAGACACTCTTACGGTTCCCGTGGAAGGCTTGAGAGCACTTTCACATCCTCAAAGACACAATTTCTTATTAATCTAAAAATATATGTAAGGACAGCACTAGTGCAGCATTCCCAGTTGGAGACTCTTAAGTTGGAGGCAGGTTAGGAAGTTGCTGAGCTGTATGCTTTTTTTGTCTTTCTCAGCAACAAGCTGCATACAAGATATCTCCTTCATCCTTTAAATCTTCCAGTTGTACTTTCACAGAATAAAGAATCCATCATTCCTTGCAAAAGCTTTACCTGTGTGGCAGAGCTGCAATTGTTAAATGAATGATTAAATCCATAGAATCAATGTTTAATACCTGCTGAAGAGCAGTCTTTTCATATTCTCAGGACTTGCTTGGATGCAGGTTTTTGGAAACCTGTCTATGTAGTTTCCTTTGCCCATCAGTAGCCTTCTTTTAATATTGATTGTACAGGTAATGTGGCCTGCGATTTAAAGGTAGTATATTGTGTAGGGTGGTTCTGTTTCTAACATCTAGAAACATGCTGGAGGCAGAGATTATATCTTAGAAGGAGCTCAAACAATTCAGCAAAAGCAGAAGCTTTGTCCTGATTAGAGTTTTGGGAAGATTGTCTTGATTACATTTAATTTATACACCCAAAATTTTACCTTAAAATCCAGGCCTAACAAAGTTCCATAAAGTGCAATTGTGACAAGCCCCAAACCCTAAATGCCAAGTTACCTTGAGTCTAGGGCATACTTGAAATACCTGACGCCTGCTACAGTGGTGCATTAAACTGAGTTTCTCTGGCAGTCTAGAGAAGTGCTCTTCAGCGATTTCAGTTTGATGCCTCTAAAAAATATCCAGTGGAAGTGCTGGCTGCTTCAGGAAGGTGTAGATTACTGGATGGTGCCAAAACTCGTTTCAATTATTTTGGTCAGTCCTTTAGAAGAGGGCCTTTTGGTTCATACTGGGCCGATAATCAAGGAAGAGTTAAGTAGACTTAACTCACTGCTAATAATATCACCTATGCAAAAATCTTCCATGCTCTTGCACAATTGTGATTTTTATTTATGGTAGGAAATGTTTTTAGTGCTTTTAAGACATTGGATTTGTTTGGGGGTTTCTTTCTAGCTGTTTGTTCAGCTTAGCAGAGCTATCAGGTGGAGCTCAGAGGCTCCACCAGACCGATGGTTTTCCTCAGGCTCAGCAGTAGCAGTGCTCACTGTCAGTCACATGTCCTCGAGCAGGATGGCTGAAGGAACAGGAATTGCACAGGAATTGTTATGGGGAGAGTGGTTTTAATATCACAGTTATAAAAAAGGAAAATGTCATGTAAAATTTTCTCCTTACTCAACAGCTATATTAGAAAATATATATTTTTAATTTTAATATTGTTATTATAAAAAGATGTTTATTTAAATGCCATTTCCTAGGTTGTCATTTCTTCATAGGCTACTCCAAATAAATTTAAGTTTGTTATAAAGACTGTTTAGATGAAAGCCAGGACATTCATAATGGGACTGACCACAAATCCAAAAAGCTCTTAATTGCTCCTCTTGCTTGGACCCATGAAATGCTGATCTTTGTAAAGAAAATAATGTTGTTTTCTTTTCTTGCTCTTTGCAGGTGCTCCAGATCCAACAGCAGGTGCTAGCATAGATGATGAAAACTGCTGGCATTTAGACGAGGAACAGGTCCAAGAACAGGTTAAACTCTTCCTCTCGCAAGGTGGATACCATGGATCAGGGAAACAGCTCAATTTGCTTTTTGCAAAGGTTTGTTGAGTATTCTAAACCTTTCATGCTTGTTAGCCATGTTACTAAGTCCTGGGAACATGGAATTAAGTTAATGAGTTGTTCTGCAGCAATGGAACACGATCTGATGTGTTTTGAGATGAGTTTAACGAAATGAAGTAACATTTCTACCATCTTCAACTTTGCCATTTTCTTCTTCCTCACCTACAAAACATGAGAGAAACCTGTCTGATAATCTTGCAGCAGCTTGCATAATACACAAATCACAAATGGGTTGCTTGTGGAAGTGGTGTGTTTGAAGAGTTGCCATGACATACTGAAATCCACAGTCATTGTTAAATTGGGAAGGCAGACTACTTTTTTTTCTACTTCAAAAATTCACCTCAGTTAGTTACATTAATTGTACTTAGTTAGGAGAGAGGTAGAATGCTTAACACTGCAGGAAATTATTTATGCTATGTGTGTGTTCTTTTCCTCCAAGTTTGTATTAAAAGACTCATTTTCTAGGTGCGAGAGATGCTAAAGATGAGAGATTCGAATGGAGCTCGCATGTTGACGTTGATAACAGAACAGTTCATGGCTGACCCTCGCCTGTCACTTTGGAGACAACAAGGAACTGCAATGACTGACAAGTATAGGCAGCTCTGGGATGAACTGGGTAAATGCACAGACTTCGCAATCATCTAGAGGTTCATGTGTATAATGCAGAAACAATTAAATGTTTGGGGGAGGGGGTGAAGCTTTATCGTGCTACTAGATCGAACAGATTGCAGGGTTTTGCATGAGAAAGTAGCAGTGGAAGGAGAAGCAGCATGGTAAGAAAAACATTCAATTGCAGCAGGCTGTAAATCACTTGGGGAACTAAAACGAATCAAACAAAATGAGAAACATATCCATACAACTAAGGGTAAGTATATAGACCAAAAAAAAACAAGAAAGGCTAAAGAAGTCTGTTCACCACTAGAGAGGGATAGAAGACGGAATATTTGTTGAAAGTATGAAAAGATACTCCTCACAGAAGAAGATGTAGCAAAGGAGAGAAGCCCATTATTGAGCAGGGAATGAGATCAAATAAGGGGACTAAAACAATTCCTGTTTTCCAGCAAGTGTTAATTATTACAGAATACACAACTAAGTTGTAGAAGAGTTAGAAGAACACAAGCAGTAATGGGAAAAGACTATTTAAACTGGTAGAGTCTGATGCTTGCTCTACAGTATCCAGAAACTAGCTGACACAGTTTAAACTATTTGTGACTGCTTCAGAAGTTCTGAAAAACCTATGAGAATTTGGGGCAGTGAGGGGAAACTGAATGCTGCTGAAAGGTAAATGTCATTGATCTTTTAAAGAAGGGTGGGTGGCAGGAAGTATCGACAGACCACCAGCATTGCTCTTGTAGCGTGTATGGTACTGGAACAAACCACTAACCTGCTGGTGTGTAAGCATGCAGAGGATAACAATGATAAAAGACAACCTCAGTTATTGAAAATATAATGGTAAATCTAATTTGTTTCTCTAAAAGATAACTCATTAAGTGTATAAGGGAAGAAATTAATGTAGTATGTGTTAGCTGTAGTAAGGTTTCGGATGCGATTGTGGAGATTCTCAAATTGAAGACATATTGCCTAAACAGAATTGTCTTGTCCAGGAGGAACTTGGAGTAGTTGCCTATGTCCCTCCTCAGTTTGGAAAAACACTTGAAATCTAGTCTTACAGCAATTTGTGTTCAGCTGTATTCTGGTCAATACTGTATGTAATGAAATATGTATATAAAATGCATAGGCAGTATCCATGGGTAAGTTCTAAACACTGAAAGAGCCAAAATCAAAATCAATAAATTTTAAAAGGTTCAGAATAAAGCTAAATGAAATTAAATAAAAACAAGAGTAAAAATCTTCATTTAGAACAGAAAAGTCAAAAGTAGGACTTCCGTTTTCCACTTGCATAGGATAAAGACAACCCTGATTTATTCTCTGATGTCTAGTGGGCTTAAGACCAAATGGAGTCTGTTTAGCATAAACTGTGCTTACTCACGGTGAAGCATTAGGTCAGTAAAGCACTGGTCACCTGGCTGAAGTTGTGAACTTCAGTGGAGGAAGATTTCAAATCAGAGCAGACAAGGCTCTGTCAGAAAGTGTGGGTATAACCATTCTATTTCAAATTTAATAACCCTTTTAGCATGTCATTTTTCTGGTCTGGTCTTGACTTGAAGCAGGACAGGGGGAGAGGGAAATTTGCAGCCATGCCTCATGCTTAGATGGACATACACACGGCAAAATTTCATTGTTCGGAAAACTGGAGGGTCTCATGCTTCGTTGCTTATGTGGGTTGAGCTGGTAGGTGGTGGGAGAGACAGAAATGTGTTCTCCATCTGTTACCTGTAGCAGTCTTACCACATGCTGCCAATAAACATGAAAGGTTTTGATAAATTGTCTTAGTGGCTCCTCTTCTTGTTTCATCAGTTTCATATTAACATCATCTCCTTGACAGCATCCACCTGAAGGGGGAGAAATTGGAATCTCTCTGCCTGCAGCATCAAATAACCAATATTTCACATTAATTGAATTGAGTAGTTTACCTTGTTTCATCAGAATTATATTTGCCACCCTCAAAGAGCTGTAGTGCAAATTCCTAGCCTCACTACTACCCCAGCTATTGTATTTGTAATCTTAAGTTCCTGCCATAGCAGTCCTGAACTGCTCTGTCGCCTGCAACACTATCACAATATTTTGATCCCGTACCAGTTTCTATTACAAATACGTAGCAGCCCACTTCAAGCATGCACTAGAGTAAAGGCAGAACAACAACTGGGTAACGTAACCTCTAGCTGTAGGTCTTGTGGTTACGTTGCTAAGCTGTCCACTTCTTTCCTGCATTGGTGGGATTCCTTCCACTGGTGCTTAGTAAGTTCTGTAAAAATTACAGTTAACTTGATTAGTCTTTCTGGGTTGACTCCCACCTTGTGTGAAAAGTACAAGCTGCTGCCACGTTTTTGCTATAATTTCATCTCAAATTTCACTCAAGGTAAAAAGTAATCCTTTTCCAAGGTGAACATGCTTCTCTAAATAAACATGAATGTTCAAAAGGCCGAGGAGGTGTTAGGGCAGACCGGAGTTACAGTAACAACCTGCAGAGGTAGGAGCAGACTGTCCCTGCAGACCTGAGACCTGCGCCAGTAGTGGCAGAGATAGCTCAGACGTGGGCTAAGGGGGTGATGGTATCATCGTGTTCTTAAAATGTCTAGTTCCTGCCTTGTTGTATTCCTCTAGGGTGGGACTAAAATATCAGTCTAGGGATTGGGACAGGCCTTTGCCTGCTTACCTTTTGGTATCTGTTCAGAGTAACCTGAGATTGGGGTTTATCTGTGTCCTTAAGAAAAAGCCTTAGCTCTGATCTCATTTATTTCACAGGTAGGTAAGAATTTAACATTGCAGCTATGAAGGATTTTAGCACACAACAAAAAAATATATGAGTCTAGAGTCCACTTAATCAAGGCCAGTTTGCTCGCTTTGGGGTGCTGCCTGCCAACCGTTAGGCCTGCAGCTGGTTGAGGCTGCCCTCGGATTTTCAGCCTACTTGAATACTTCAAGCTTTGCTCCTCACTTGGCTCGCTGGAGCCAGAGCTTAACTGACACTTCCTCTCTGGCACTGTGTGTTGGCACGGGCGCGCTGGACTCTCACCAGCATTCCTGCTGAAGTTCTGGTAACGTCTGTTAGCTTCAGGAGAGGTCAGGTTGAGTTTGAATGTTTGAAGGTGCTGATTTAAATAAAAATAAATAAGTAAAGATACCAACCCCCATCGCACTGCCTTTCTTCCCCCAGAAGCTTCCTGGCTAGTGTGAGCCTCGCCATTTTCTAGGAAGTCAATACAAAATACTAAATTCTTAACCAATTTGCAGTTTAAGAACCTCAAGTCAGGTGGCTATATGTTTTTGTTGTTGTTTTTAAAGGTTTTAGATCAGAAAAATACTGTAATTATGTTGATTCTTCTATGGTACCTCAAAAGAATGTATTGAGCTAAAAGCTACTTTCTAGATTCCAGATTGGTTGGCAAGATCAAGCTTGTAGGTTGAAGCTATAAGACTAGCTTATTTAATTCTCAAGCCGGAAGGATTTAGGGGTGACTTCAGTGATGCATTGGTGATCGCTTCCAACTTGGAACAGTAATATATGAATGCACTTTGCGGAGTTTGTCGCTGAGCAGGATTTGTCCATGCTGTTGCTGTTTAAGGGGTATCTCAGTAGGTAAATTTCACATGCTGATCTTTAGATGTTAACTCTATAGATGGTTCAGCACTTAAATGATTAATTAAATGAAACCCCTTGGTCTATCTATTTAATTAAATTGCATTGATAAGATGGAGGAATATGGAAATGCACAGTAAATATCTGCTGATGGCTGAGATCAGAGATCTCTGATTTCAAGAAAAGGTCAGTTAACCTTCTTTATACTCTTGAGGAAAAAAGTCTATATAGTCTTAGTTCAGCAATAATTTTTGAATATTCATCCATCAAAAACTAAGTTAAAATTGCTTGTGGTCTACAAAAGTGGGGAAAAATCCTTAATAAAAGGGGAAAATTTGACTTAGTGCCCTAGCACAGGGATCATGATGGCTACAAGGCTCTGCTTTGGAATTAAATGTTGAGAACTGCCAGATGCCAGACATCGAGAAGAGGCTGAGTTTTGTCGGCAAATGGGATCTGCAAGTTAATTGGTGTTTTCTGCAGGCTTCTGGCTGTGAAATGAAATTGGAAGCCCTTTAGCCACATGGATAATACAGGACCTGAATACAAATGTCACATGTCACCATCAGGGCCCACTGTGAAACAATAGTGTTCCCACTCGAACGCTGCGCCATTACAGATCATTTAAATATGGGGATTACATTTAAACTAAAAGCCCCATTTGCCTTTTACTGCAATTTAAATGTCCTCTTAGCAAAAGCTAAGTGACAAATTAAATGAAAAAAGTGCCCACATTTTTAAAGCTGTAATGCAAAACAACCTTTTATTGCTTCTCATGTGCCACGAATGAATCATTATACTTGTCAACCCTAAACCAAGCCATAATTGGAGCAGCTACTGTTATCAAAGCGGGGCTGCTCTTGTGACAGCTTAATAAAGCTGAAACTGTTAAATTAAATCCCAGATGCTTAATCTGATGAAAGCAGTCAAGTAGAAGAATCTAAGACAAGTATCTACTGCTTGGTGGAGTGATGGAGCCCAACAGCTTGTCAACACGTAGATTACAGGATCAGATATATTTTTTTTTGTGAACTACCATTTTCAGTATCTTTATATCCTCTTGCCTGCCTTTGCGGTGAAGCAACTTCACAAAATTTACATGTTTCAAAACAAACATTTCTAATAGATTTCCTCCATTTTGATATTTAAGAGTCATTTAATGGGGAGGGGAGCTGTTTTTTAAGTCAAGGGATATCTTCTTATGGAACAAAAATAAGATGGCTGTATCCCAGGGAAGTGGGTGTATCCCAAAAGCTCTTTCAAGGCAGGGCAGTGGATAACTGGCCAATGTATTCTGGCCTTTGCTCGTTCCGATCTCTGATTCTCATATTTCAGAGTTGAGGAGAACTTGAAGGTAATCTGTTCTTCCAGGTGGGTGCTCTCTACATCCTAATGCATAAGCTTGTTCTGTCTACCCCAACCACTTGTTGGTATCTAATGTTTTTGAGTGTAGGAGCCTTCCGTGATACTGCTGTGAGCCTTATTCATGGCATGAAGCTTTTATGGGTGACACTTTGAAAATCCTTTGTTATGCACAGTAAATAAGTTGTTCTTGTAAAGGCATTTCTTCAGTGTGTCATGCGTCTTTGCTTAATGCATTGTCTTAGCAGCTTTTCTACTACAACTGTGCTTTACTGCAGGTTGCTTTTTCAGTGTAGAAATATTCTGGTGGTCTAATTAGGAGTCTTTGCTGATATTTGTGGGGTTTTTTTTCACCTTTTTTCCTGAAGGATCGTGTCTAAACTCTTTGCTCCTCATCTAAACTTAATCTAAAATACTGAATTTAAGGAAGGAGTGAGAATAGAATAGTTTAAAAAGATGCAGTTAATATTTTACCATGACCAAGCTAATGCTTGAGTGTTAAATAATGTGGGGCTTTTGGTTCAAAAAACACCGCTTTTTTTCCGATAGATATTTGTATTCATTTTTAGAAAATACTACCTTAGTTTCTTCTAGTCTTAACTAAATGAAGCTATTCTCCACCTATATTTCTGTCAGTCTCAGGCATTCCTTCCCTTTGCAATTAGAGAGACAAACTTGTATGAATGGGATGTGCCAGCTGTCCTAAACACATCATCTCTGCCTACTACTTAAGGGAAGGGAAAAAAGGGTGAAAGCACCTAGGCTTGTTGCTGGTCTGCCCCTAGAGAAATTCCTTCCTGCTGCCAGATTTGGTGACTACTTCAAGTGTTGCCATGAAAAGGTATCACAGAAGTTAGGCATTCATTACGCTTTTTGCACCCCAATAGCATTTTTTTCTGGAGCTGCATAAAATAGTACAATTCCTTTTCAGAATCATTTCTGCAATAGAATCATTTGGTTTTTCCCGTGTGTGTGTGTTTTTTTTTCTAAAATGGTACAGTGAGGCTGTAATTCTCAAATCTGAGTGCCAAGCTTATAGCCTCATTTAGAATAATCTCTTTGGATAATTGAGGTTCTAATTAAGAACTGAGGTTCTTAATATTGACAAGGGTACAAATGCCCTCCACTTTTAGAAAATGAATTTACTTGAAATTGGCTTTGTTAGCTTAGATTAGTCAATTGCACTTTATCTTAAACTCTTGATTTTGAGGTGAAAGCTATAGGAACATGCATGTTCCAGAGGAGGTGCGATGCAACGTGCGTTGCGATTTCCCTTGGCCTCTCATCATGGGGCTTCTCGGTATAGTGGTATCCTATGCATGTTTTTGGATGCAACTATATAATTTTCTGTAGGCTACTCTTGCTTAAGAGATAATCCTCTTCTTAAGGTTAGTTTGTTGAGTCTTTGATGTATGGTTGCTATACAGTTATGAAATACATATATCTTTGGTTCACTCGCATACTATTCCATCTCCTTTTTCACTGAATATGCTGTTAATATATGCCAGTATATTCGAATGACTTATGCTGTTGGAGGCACTAAATTAGCAGTGTATTTGAGCTAGCATCACAGGACAGTTTTGCTGCTATGAGGCCTGAGTTGTGGCTGACAACTTAAAGAAATTGCTGTCATGGCCCTACAGTGTCTCAATTGTTGCTGTCACCTTCATTACCCCTGGGACTGAGGCCCGGCTGCGATGCTGCAGAAATGGGTTCTGTCCATCTTTTCTGTGGATGATTTCCCTCCTCTGCTGTTGGGAGCAGCAGCAGATTATTGGCATGTGTCGTAACACATACCTGAGTGGAGAATACTTGTGGCTGTAGTGTGATAGTCAGTGACTGCTTGTTTCAAAGAGGGTAGTCTTTCCTCTGGAAAAACTTCATTTACAAGGTTTGAAAAATAGTGGTAGAAATAATTACCTTTAGTCTCTAAGCACAGTCTTAGGGTCTATTTTTGTTGCTGTACAGAAAAATTCCATTCTTTTGAATGGAAACTGACAATAGGAGATAAATTTCTTCAAGAATCTACTTTAAAACATTTTTTACAGTTTTTGTTTGTAAGATGCTGAACTGATTTTATTACAAATGCTCTGAAAAAAATCTTTTTGTTTTAGAGCTGGCACGAATCTAATTGTGGCCGTATCTGAGGAATCCCGATTTCTGAGCTTGAGATCAGACTTTTACTCCAACCCCAACCAGTACTTATCATTCCTTTTTCCTTTTCCTCTACAAACGTAGGAGAAATTATTTTAATATGATTTTAATATATCGGGAAGATTAAACTCTCACTTAATTTTGTGATACCATGTCTAGTAAATATCAGAACTAAGAAGAAGCAATGAGCTTCACTGTAGTCCACCAATCTGTCTTTGTGATATTTTCCAGTTTGTTTTCTTGAATGAATAGTGGGAAAATAACTGAAAAATCAGAAAAGTAGTTGAAAGTGAAAGGTGCCAGAATCCCAGTGTGCTTGTGTCCATCAAATGAGATGAAGAAGAATGGTCTCCTTCGTGATTTAAAAGAAAAGCTACATAGAAAAATTACTTAAGACTAAGACTAAAAAGTCTTAGTGTGGAACACTTTTGTGCCATGCAAAAAAAGGATGGTGAAAGTTGGAATTGAAGATAGATAAATTCAACCAGAAACAGGCTTAGAATTTGGAATCATGGAAACCAGCCAGCAGAACTGCCTACCAAAAACTGTGATAGATTTTCTTAATGCAAATTTTTAAAATTGAAATTTGATATGGATTTTTTTTTCTTTTTAAAAGCTTAATCATCACTTTTGAAATTAAAGCAACAGTAAATTTAGGGAATCTTAGACTATGAACAAGGTCAGACTAGATATCAGAATGTGTTCTGGCCATTTATAGTGTTTTTGTTGCTGTTCCTTGTCTTTTTTAAAGTTCTGAGAGCATAATAGAGGTGATCATATTTATTTTTTTCTGTCTTTTTCCCACTATGTAGTAGAATGTTTGAACTTACCATACCTTTTTATTAAATGAGAGACATTTTCCTTCCTTTCTTTTATGTGGATTTTGTTTTGTTGATGAACTTCTAACTTTTCAACTCTGCATCTTCCTAAGAAAGTCAGAGGAGAGGAATTGCTTCTTCTCTGTGAAAAAAAAAAAAAGAATAGAAGTCTGGTTATTATTTGTACTTAATGATCATGATAACTTTTCTCTGAAAAGAGACTAATTATTGGGAATATATTTGTATATTTGTAGCACTTACAACATTTGGTAAAAATGTTTAGATTGTGTCTTGGGCAAGAGCACACACTGAATTTGCTACCTCCCTTGGTAGCTGCTTAAAAAACTTGTGGAGAATCATCTGAAGATACTCATAAAGGAGTATTTTTGTACTATTTGTGATAGTACTGCTTTTATTTATTACAAATGAGTGAATAACCAGGGCTGTGGATGTTAGGGAAGTAAATCCATGAGTTTGATTGGCAGCTGCTCCATACATTCCTCTGTGTTTGTGGACAAGCCCTTGCCTTGCTGTGATGACTATAATGGGTTATAGGGTACAGCGAGTGAGAGGGGCAACCGATGGGCTTGTGGCAGACCCCAGGGTGCTCTTGAGGAGAGATGGTAGTCACCAGCAATGGTGCAGTAAACGGTGCCTTTGGAGTCCGTTTCTGTGCTTGTGGTCGAGTGGCAGGGAGGGTCTGTAAAGGTCCAGCACTTTGTAAAGCCAAATAAAATGGTCATAACCTGGAACAAAGGGCTCATGCAGAATGGCAGAGGTACTTGGTTAGTTGCTATTTCCCTTGTGATAAAAGGTGACAGAATGGGAAGTATGGGAAAACTCAAGCCACAGTTTTCATTACCTGATTCGCATAGTTCAGGGCATGTAGCTGATAACAGCTTACAGCAAAATCTCAAAATGCAAATACCTCTTTCTTTTCATCAGGAGACATGTATGCCCTTAGCCTTTGGAACACAGATACGCAGGGAGAGAGAAGGGGAAGCTTACGGAACTCAATATTTTTGTCTCTGTGTTACACCTACGCTCCCTCTAACACACATTCAGAGTTCACTGTGCAGAAGGGCAATGATTCCCTCTTGCCATCAGTGCTGCAGGTAATCTATTGCATTAATCAGCCAGCTAGTGTGAAATGCATGGGGAGTGATTATACTATCATACACAATACAATCAGCATGAAGCACTTGTCAAGACCAATACATCAAAGTTTAATTCAGTAATAGAATGAATTAGAGCAAAATGAAACATTCTGTTCTCCAAGAAACACAGCACCCATAGCAGGCTTCTTTTTTTTTCTTTTTCTTAAGACTGCATAGAAAAAACAGAGTGCATTAAGGAATTGTTTTTATGAATAAAATTGCAACTTAGATCCAACTGAAAACCAAGAGTACTTTTCCTTGGGGTTCTTGTCGAGGAGAGAGCAGCACTGAAGTGCTTTGCCTATCTTCACTGTTCCATAAAAACAACTGCTTAATTGGCCCGTTCTCCAGGGGAACTCCTGATTATGCTTTGTTCTAATGGAGACCTCGTGGTGCCTGGAGAAGGGAGGTGGTTTTGCCAGTCATTCTGAAGACACTTGTCCTTCTTCCTGAGAAGCAATAAGTATCATATACTGCTGCCTTTGAGGCTTCCAAGTGGCTGGCCCAGTGAAAGTGGGACTGTGTTTAAGCAACAGATGTAAAGCACTTTAAAATGCTTTGCTGACACTTCTATTTAAAGGGGTCATAGGTTCCATCTCCTATTATTGTTCCTATTCTGGCACTTCCAATGCTGTAAAATGATGCTTTTGTAATAGAATTGATTAGGCTCAAATGGGGCACAGTGGCAAGTGTGCAGCAGCGCTAAAGCTGATTTGTCTGCTGCATAAAGGGAATGATCTTGATTACCTGGCTCCGTCTTCTTTGAATGGATAGAATGCTACTAATTTGGTGATTTATGGGATTTTATTTTGTAAATAGCAGACTTGGATTAATGGGAAGAGCAAAGGGATATGAAAGTAGAGGTTAATCTATAACTTGCGTATTTTAATTTTGCAAATGAACATATTGATCTTAAGTATATTAAATGTAAAATTCCAAGGCAAAGGCCAAGTTTCAGCCCATGATTACTGAGGTGCTGTAAATGAGGATATGCAGACTCCAGCTAAACTGCATATACCATAATATTTCTAGGAAAAACAGATTTCTTGAGAGGACTCTAATTGATCAAGCCGAATTGTAGGCTGAATCTATACATAGCTCAGTGTCCTAACCCACTATTAAAGCTAGTGGTTTGGGATTGTTTTTCTTTCCCTCCACATTTACTGAGGCAAGAAGAAAATATAATAGGATTTATGGAAACTGAACAATGCTTAATCTCTAAGGAGAGTCTGTATATATTCACTGCGCTTCCTTTAGGTTCATGAATACATGCATACACTGACCATGTAATTATTGCTACACCTACTTTTACAGTGACTGAATACTTTTTAATGTTTTTCAATATGCATGTTTAAATTTTGATCAGTATAAAGGCATGCTGTCTCTCTCCTGAATGAATCCAGAGG
The DNA here is from genome assembly GCF_059628265.1 of Tinamus guttatus. Lineage (NCBI taxonomy): Eukaryota > Metazoa > Chordata > Aves > Tinamiformes > Tinamidae > Tinamus > Tinamus guttatus. Next base: position 380,126 of record NW_028289022.1, read on the forward strand.
TATGGATGTCTACGGAGAAAAGCAAACGTACTCATGTCCACCCGTACACACTGCAGAGAGCTATAAGAGAACCTATTTTTTGTGGTATGAGGTGGACTGAAGATGAATTACTGCAGTGCGGTTCCAAAAAGAGGGCTGTTGTAACCAAAGGCCTGTTTTGGCAAAGCTGACTTTTCCAGGTCAAGAGGATTATTGTTGAACCAAAATAGGCAATGCCTCCCTGCAATGTGACAGTTTTAATATTCATTCCCTTGTGAAATTAATATCAAATTGCAGTCACAGCATGACTTATCTTCCAATTGTCTTGTGGGTAAAAATTTTTGCATATTGGTCGGTGATATTTTGCCTCTCTGCTGTGAACACTTGTACTGGGTCATGCTCTAAGGATCCAAACGAGAATGTTGCTTTTGTTTTGGTAGCAAGTAGTTGTGTATGGGCTGGGGGGGGAGTGTTTCTGTCTTATTGGCTTCTGCTATGAAAGGATCTCTGATGCCTGCGGGGAAGGGGAGACAGGAGAAAGAGAGAAAAATGTCTGAGAGCTAAAAATACAATATGTAAACACAAACATATTCATACTATATTTTTTCCTTTAATGAGGTGGTTGCTCATACTGTGAGTGGCATTGGTGAAATCATTAAATCTAGCCAGACAAGTCAACTTATTTGAGAATACCAGGAATGTATTTTGGGGAGCTTCTTTGAATGTAGTTTCTTGTGATCAGCAATTTACCGGCTGAAGTCCCTAGAAATTGATTTAAATGTGTTTCCCTGCAATTTGCAAGTAGCTGCCCTTGGCTTTTCCATGACCCTTATCTGTAATAAGGGATAAGCATGTTCAGCAGTTTCCCCGTATAGCAGCCATTAGGCAGAAAGAAAATCTCTGGTCTGAGGCCAGTAGAAGCCTTCAGGTCAGTGGTGACATTTAAGGGACAGCTCCAGGGGGCTTCCAGTGAAGCAGTATCGGAGCTAAATAGAAAGATGTCCTCCAGGCTCTTTCTAGTTGGCATGTGGTAAAATCTGGGCACAAGTGAGCATTTTCCTGAGACTCCTCAGTGCTAGAAGCAGGACAGGAACCAGTGAATTGAAAGAGCCAGAATGGAGCAGATGTCAGGGCTCAAGCAAAGGCACTTGGGGAGCAGGAGGCAAGAAATATGAATACAGGCGAATACACACAAAAAGAAAGAAAGAAAAAAAACACAGAACAGCAACCCAAAGAGGCCGAGGAGTGTGGGGTCGTTGGCATTAAGCTTCTCCTCCCAGATGGCTGCCTTTGGAGCGCTACGGGGCGAAGCCCCAGGCTTTTTCTGTTCCCCTCTCTCCTAGACGGGGAGTTTTGCCTGGCCTGCTTTTCCTGCAGGAATGGGGAGCCTGCAAAGCCCCCAGGAGCCTCCTGGAGCCCAATGCCACTGGAGACACCGGAGCAGGGGGCAGTTGGCCTCTATTGAGATTGGCATGAGGTTTATTAGAAATACACTTATCCCTGTGCTTCATTTGCATCAAAATAGCCAGGATTTCCGAGACAGTAGCTGCTAGCGGTGTGGTTATCCTTGGCAGGGCTTTCCTCTTGAAACGAAAGCAATCCCCAAAGGGTTGGCATACGCTGGGATGCCTCTTCCACGTGCCGCCCTTTCGGTGCTCCGCAGGCGTGGTGGGCCTGCTGGAGACAGCAAGGGAAGCCCTTGGCCTCTGGTGGCCTCCCTGAGAGGCCAAGGAATGAAAGAGGAGGCACTGTGTAATCAGGAGTGCGTGCTCTGCCTTGCTCAAATAGTCAGAGCAAGTCTTCTGTCAGTCTTCTGTGTTTAAAATACTCCATTTCTCCTTTGCTTCAGCCCAGAAACACTGAGCAGTAATCTGTGATAGTGTAGCATCCCTCTTTGGTGTTCCACACGTCTTTTTTTGAGGTGGTTTTTAGATTTATTTGGTGTTGCTTCCCCATTCTGTGTCACTCTGAGTATCTGGAGACTTACAGCCTTAAGGATCAGGGTCAGTTCCCCCTGGCTCCGGTGTTGTGGCATATCAACACGCTGAGTTACTCGAGGAATGAGTGCAATGTGATGGCCTGTGCTAGGGGTATCCATTTTGGATTCTTACTGAGCAAAGTGATATCTGAGTGTGAGAATTTCACTGTCTTGTATAAACCAGCTGCATTGTCATTTTATTTTATTTAGCCTGTCATGAAGATTGCATAGTTTAGGCATATTCTCTAAATCTCTTGTAGTGTATAAAATACATTCTTAATGAGCAAATGAACTGTTGCTAAATAGCACTTTCAGACGTCTTCATGCTTCTGTCAGAGTTCAAGAAACAGCTGATTTAGAGAAAAATCTTTCCATTTGAAAATTGTTCCTAGAAACCCTTATGTATTTATGCCTGCCCTGTTATGCGGTGTCAGGGAGCAGGTTTCTAAAGTGATGATATGTGTGAAATGCCAGCATGAATTAGCTTTCCCTTAGAGCTCTGTAAAGAGAAAATGTAAAACAAATTTTTCAGTGTAACCAAATTACTGAAGTAATTGCAGTAAAAATGTCTGTCGCTATTAGACCTCACAGAAACAGTACTGAGTAGGTCTCCGAGATCCAGATGTGATTGAAAATGTATTATATGATGAGCAGTACTGCTGCTGGGTTTTGCACATGTATATATGTGTACAAAATACATGTTTTACTAACGCACTTATTTGGTTTCTGTAAAGCAAAGCTGGGAAATATTTATTTCTTTTTCTTAGAAAACAAGATTTACTTTGGGTACAAAACTAAAATAAAAGCTAGGGTAATTTCCTGCCCTTACTGTATGCAAGTTCTTGTTTGCTCTTGACTGATATTCCTCTCTGATGAGCTATACACTGTGAAGACCTACTTAATGTCTTTTGGTTAAGAAAGTTGGCTTGGTGCAGCCTTCCAACTGGCCACATTGTCTCCATGATTCAGAGTCAAGAATTCAGTCTATCTGCAATTAGGTTTATGTGGGAAGCAAAGTGTAGCTTCTGAGGGGAGAAAACATATTACAGTATAGAAGTTTGAAGTTAGTCATTGGCTGCTGCGTTTTTAATAGAAAACATAATTTAGCAATTTTTTTAAAATCAGGTGCTCTGTGGATGTGTATAGTCTTAAATCCCCACTGCAAGTTGGAGCAGAAGGCCAGTTGGCTAAAACAGCTGAAAAAATGGAACAGTGTGGATGTTTGTCCCTGGGAAGATGGAAACCATGGAAACGAGCTGCCCAATTTAACCAATGCTTTGCCTCAGGGTGCAAATGCTAACCAAGGTGAGCCTAAACATATGCACTGACTGCAACATATACTATAACCTCTATCTTATGTACCCTAGCCTTGCAGAATTCAACACACTTTCCTGGGATGAGTGACTTTCTCGTTGAAGATTGACCAGTCAAGTGTCAGTTTATTTTCACTAATGCTGGGGTTGCAGTGTTTTCAAAGCAAGTATTTGTGTTTAGTTAGATCTTCTAACTTTTCACTTAGTCCTTCTAAATATTTGTTACATTAAAATCAGATGTCCTTGAAGTATGTCATGTAAAACCCTGTTGTTCCTTTGCTTGAGCTATAATCTTATATCCCTTCCGGTGTCGGGGTTTTCATTGTTTGTAGTTACAAAGCCTTTGATTCTTATTTAAAGAGAGATCCTGTGCAACTGAATTAAATTGGGTATGCGAGAAACTAAAGCAGCTATTTGTGGTCTGCAGTGTGTGGCTTGCAGCCTGCGCTGCCAGGTGAGTGGCGCATGCGGAGGCAGTGCCCGGCCTTCGTGGAGGAGGTGTCTCTACTTGCTCAATATCAGGCTCTGTCTAATCTAAAATGCAGTTACCAAATCTGACGGAAGCCCTGTCCACTACTTGGCAAGCAACAGCTGCTGCTTTGCTAGTTGGGCGAGATGCAGAATATTTAACTGTGAAAAAAAACCCTTCTTATAGCAATAAGATTTTGGTACATATTTCATACAATTATGATAAAGTTAAAATTAAGTGCTTGTTTCCTATGGCAGAGTTGGGCTTTCAAGGGTTTTTCCTTATTTCTTTTTCTTGGAAAATTACCGTGGAAGGACATAGTTAGATTTCGTTCCTTTTTAAATCTCACAGCTAGTTGGGGACAGAGTTCATTCAACATGTAACTCCCTGCAGAGGTGCTTTTCTGTCTGGATCTGTTTGTGTTCAGCCCAACCTGGGCATCCTGGCAGCAGCTCTGATACGGGGTCTCAATGCTCATAGACAGGGCCATGTCAAGAGACTGCTTTTGCCATAGGAATATTTCCAATGGGCATTGTGCTAGCTCCATGGTTTCAGTGCATCCTTTACAGTATTATGTATGTTTATGACACAAAATTATATCCATGGTGTTAGAAAAGTTCATGTCACTTCTCAAAGAAAGCAAGTAGAAGTCCCTTGAATGATGCTTGTCCATCCCTCATTCTCGCAGCTGTGGGAGAAGCAGAGAGGTTGGGAGCGCTTACGTTGCTGTGTGCTGTACAATTCCTAGTTTATAGTTAGGGGTGTTCTGTACACGCTTTTGAATGCCCTTCATCTTTAGCTGTTCCCTTGGCAAAGTCCTATGTAGTGTTAGTCTTGCTGTCTTGTAGCCGTGTCTTTCTGAACGCAGAGCGGATGGCGCAGCCTGCGTCCAGTCCGCTCGGCGATGGGATGTGAAATGTCATCTGCAGCCTGCGCCTTGCGGAGGGGGGCCAGGCTGGCCACCACGGGCTGCGGGCGGAGAATAGGCAGCCGACAAGAATACTGTGAATGACTTATTCGTATGTGAATGAGTAAGAGCTGATGCAGCTTTCTGAACTTGTGAAAATGACAGATTCATCGAACAGGCCGCATCGGACGGTGTTCACGCGAGCCATTGAGGCATGCGACCTTCACTGGCAGGACAGCCACTTGCAGCACATTATCAGCAGTGACCTATACACCAACTACTGTTACCATGACGACACTGAAAACTCGCTCTTTGACTCTCACGGGTGGCCCCTCTGGCATGGTAAGTGGCTAAACCGGAAAGACGTTTCCATGACTTGCTGCTTTGTTCTGTTTCTATGGCATTATTTTGGGGGGATGGTGGGGACATGAATGAAAAGCCTGGCAAAAAGAACAGAGGCTCCCTTCAACTGCTGCTTCAGAAGTAGTCTTTTAAGTCTCTTTTGCATAATTTTAAAAACAAAACAAAAAAACACAAACAAAAAAGCCCTTTTGAGTAACCCAGCAAAACAGGCCACAGCAGACATGGAAGCGTTGCTATTCCCCAATTATTTTTTCCATTTCAGAACATGTTCCTACAGCCTGCGCGAGGGTGGATGCATTACGATCTCACGGATACCCAAGAGAAGCACTGAGACTAGCAATAGCTATTGTTAACACACTAAGAAGGCAGCAGCAGAAACAGCTGGAAATGTTCCGGGCACAGAAGAAAGGTAAATGTGAGCAAGAGGCACGGGCAGAGCGCAGCACACCGTGTCGGGACACTCGAGCAGACCTTTGTGGGAGAAAACTGGTTTTGAAACTAAGGAAAAGAGTTGATTCTAACTCTTCATTGCAAATGATTGTGGTGGTAATGTAACTTTCTGGATGTCAGGTTGTCAGGTCTCCAGAGCCAGGACTGTGTTCTGCTGCTTGTGGTACATCCAACATGACTAGACCTTTATCCCAATCAGGGTGTTTTGTTACACAGTGTAAATATGCCTCTGTGTAATTTGTAAGCTGTTAAATAGAGCCTTGTATTCAGTGTGTCAGGTATTTTAAGTCATTTTTTCCCTCTCTATCATAGTGGAGAGCTGAGCTGTGTGTTTCTGAAATGGAAGCATAGGCTGACAGGTGATACCGAAGCAAAGTCTGTGCTACAGAAATGCATCAAATTCAACAGTTTGTTCCAAAAGAGTCTCTTATTATACTAAGAATTTTACTGTTTATGAACAGAATTCGATTGATGCCACTGAAAAGGAGGTTTGGAATGACCGTTGTTTTATAAGATCCCCCGTGTTCTTCCTTTGGATATCGTTTCTATGCCATGTGGCCCTTCCTGTTCAAAATAATCACGCATTGAACTGCATTGTAAATTTGAGGTAGCAGGGGGAGGAAGGTTTGGCTTTGTGTTAAAGAAAGACCATAGAAAATGATCAATGATCTCAACTACTGTAAGAACATGTTAATTCTAATTTTATTTTCCATCCTAGTTGCTACTCTTAACCATAAATATCCTCTGCAGTGGGCAGTCATGTGTGTAATTTTTTTTAAGTGCAAGTGAAGGTATTTACATAGGAAAAACACATCTAGAAGTATGAATGAAGACAAGGTAGGCACCTGATGAAAAAGAAAGTAGCTGGCAGTTCCTCTACGCTTCAGGTTTTGTTTGCCATCGCCCAAAGTGCAGGCAGAAATGTTGTGCTTTCCCAGATTTAAACAAAACTTAAAAACAGTTGCAAAAACTTTTCTGTATGATTTCATCACATAACTTGTCTTCCCTTAGCACCCCATAGCTTCTCAGCTTTCTGAGCTAATCAGTTTGGGGACCGGGGAAGGAGGGTGTGTGTATGCAGGCGCTACTGACACGTGTGAAGGGTCTGCTGGTGTCCGTAGGAGGTATGCTGGTGACAGGACTTCTCCTTTCTACTCCCAGTAACTGCGTGTCTGGGCATTTAGTATTTCTGTTAAGTTCCTCTTCCATGTGAACAATTTCCATAACTATCAAATAATATTATCATATTGCAAATAAAAATGGAGTATGTGGAATGTGTGGTCCAACCTACCGTGAAACAAAAAGGTTTGTCATTTTTATGTTGTCAATCTGCTTTTTTATTTTTTCCCCTCTCTCATGTTTGGAATTTTTAAATACTCTTTTAGTATTCTGAAATGTGTTGGTCATCTCAAAGCAGATGAATTCTACAGGTTATCTGCAGCCTAGCTTTAGGTTTCAGTTCAGCAAACACCACATGCTTCTACTTAACTTTTATTTGTGTGGCTGATTTGACCTCCATAGAACCACTTGAATGATTTGAAGCCAAACGTGTACATGTGACTGAAGCCTCTCTTTGGCATGACACAAGTGAAGCTCATAAGCCAACACAGACTCTAAGGGAGTTAGTAACAAGAGAATGTGATTATTTTTTTCTATTAATATTACTTGCTTCTGCCTGTAAGCTTTAGCACATGCTATTTATTAGCAAGATGATGATTCACTTTTTTTTTCTTATTCCGTATCAATTCTCCCCCCAAAAAAAAAAAAAAAAAAAAAAACAACTTCCCTTCAATTCTCAGTTCAACAGCTCACTAGCTGTATTTCATCATGTAGCTCCACACATTTAAATAGAGAGGAAACAGACTCTCTAGTGTCTTAAAACTGTAGTATTAAACATCAGAAAGATGAGTAAGAGAGCAGAGGCAGATACATGTTAGTCTGTGGTAAGTAGAGAAACGTGACATCCATAAGGGCTTGTACACCGTTTTTAAATGGTCGTCCTTAATGCATCTGATCTGTCATAATTCAGTAGTGAATAGAGGAAACAAGAATTGGAATCAAAGGGAAGTTACAGTCATAAGAGTGTTCATAAAAGGGGATTTGGGAGACCTATTAATTCTTTTAGCACCATCATACTTCCTTCAGTTCATGGTGTTGAACAGTAACTTTTTTATGTTCTCAGTGATTGGTGAAGCCTACAAAGCAAAGTAGCTTATGAGGTGTTTTTTTGACTGAAATTTTAGATTGATAAAAACGCACTTGATCAATTTAAAGGGCAAATTCTTGTATACCTCATTTAAACTTCTTATCTTTTTTGTAAAGGAGCTGTCATTCTGAATTTATTGCCTCAATAAATACTTAGATTCAAGATCAGTTTGTGTGCTATTTATGGAAATAGAACATACTTTAAAGTATTTTCATTTATTTCTCTCAGGGCCATCAAATTAACTGAAAACGTATAAATGGTACTGTAACTTTTGAGTGAGGAGATAGTGGTAGAGTTTTACAAAAAATGAAAATTTTTTTAGCAGACATTTTCAGAAATCTTAGTAGCGTCTAGTAAAAGGTGGCTTTGCCATTGAGATTTTTGACCCATAGTGGACTTTGATAGTGCTTAAATGATGTTTGGCCTTCATTCTTTTGTTTTGTTTTGTTTTTAACATAATCACAAAGGGCAGTATATTTGACGTAAAGCACATCATTGTTTTCTCCTTCTAAGCAGAGACTACTGAGAATACTTGGAATGTTGTACTGAAAGCATTTTAATAAGTTTTACATTGTTTTGAATGGCTGAAATTCACTCTCTCCCCTGATGCCTCCTCCTTTTTTTCTGAATACAGAACTTCTGCACAAAGGAGTAACCTCAATAACGAACCTGGAAGGTTGGGTGGGACACCCCTTGGACCCGATCGGCACCCTCTTCAGTAGCCTGATGGAAGCGTGCCGGGTTGATGATGAGAGCTTCCATGGATTTGCAGACTTCACGGGTAAGGGTGTGCCAAGGGGGCTGTCTCACATAGGTCTTGAGTAACCAAGGACATTTTACTTCTCCATTCAGAATTAACTTTGAAAACAGTGTTTTCGAACTTTCGGAACTCAAATTCTCCTTCCCTAGGGAAGCAGGAGGGACAGAAAGTGTTTGAAGTTTTGTTTTAAATTAAGTGAAAACACTTCAAAAATCACCACTATTCATTCTTGAAAAAAATTCTCTATTGCACACTTCATAGAATCACAGAATGCTTAAGGTTGGAGGGGACCTCTAGAGATCATCTAGTCCAACCCCCCTGCACACGCAGGGTCACCTAGAGCACGTGGCACAGGACTGCGTCCAAGCGGGTTTGGAAGATCTCCAGAGAAGGAGACTCCACAACCTCTCTGGGCAGCCTGTTCCAGTGCTCTGTCACCCTCATTGTTAAGAAAGTTTTCCTTGAAATAAAACCAAATAAACTTTGTAGCAGCCACTCTTGCCACTTCCACTTCTCTGCTATGTTTCTTAGAAATTATAGAAAATATTTGAAGTAGATGGTCTATTTGGTCTTTAAAGAATATGAATTGGAAGGGAGTGCTTCAGAATGAGGACATGATTTAGGATGCATATGCCCATTTTAATCAATATTTGCCTCCCAGGAGCCTGACTGATTCATACCTTATCCACTATCTCTTTCTATCTCTGCAGTAGTTTTATTGTCTTCTCTGTGGACAAAAACAGGATTCGACCATCTCCCTACAGCTCTTCTAAATGTGTATCCCACTCTCTTTGGGCTTTGGCTCAAATTTCATTTTATTCAGTTAGGTTTCCTTCAATTAGATTTTCTTCACTAAGCTTCTACTTTTCATCTCCACCACTTCTGGAAGAGCTTTTAAGTAAAGTTTCAGAAATCAGATTGCTTGCAATTAGGAAAAAAACGAATGAAAATAAAATAGTGTGTGTTGAAAAGTAACCTTCCTCTGCACACACAGTCTACTGAATGCAGGACGCCTTCTTGTTTGCTGCACTTGCCCATTTCCTTACATCTGTCCGTAATAACTCTTTTGTTCCTAAATTAGACTGTAAACTGGTAGAAGTTGGAATAAAGTTTTGTCATGTGTTAGATCTATACAATCTGCTGAAGCAATGGTACTCCTTAAAACAATTTATGTCTAGATCTGTATGGAATTTGCAAGTAATCTTTACTATTTACTTTAATAAAAGTCTCTTAAGCCTTTTATTGGAAATAACATCTAGAAACATACACGTTTATCATAAATATACCTGTAACATTAAAAAAAACCCCACACTTAACAGAGCTCTGATATGCTTAAAAGGCCTATTGTATTTGCAAAATCATAATAACTTCAGAGTTAAATCTGTGCTGATATATGAGCAGCCATCCCTTTCTACTTTATGCCACAACGAGGCTTTAAGTACATACAGAAACTAGTGGAGAAAAAAAAAAGAAATGGATTTTCTAAATTCGGTCTCATTAAAATAGAATTAATAAAATTGCCTTACTCTATATGATGCATCTTAATTATGAAAGCTTTTATTTTGGTGTCCCTGCTTGAGCAGGGGGGTTGGACTAGATGATCTCTGCAGATCCCTTCCAACCTCAACCATTCTGTGATTATGTGATTCGGTGTGATTTTTTTTTAATTATTTTGTATATTTCCTCCTTGTAGAATTGAATTGGGTAGTTTACATTGAATCATTGGATTTTCAGATTTATATAATTAATTATATTATTAAAAAAAGAATACTGACAAAGGAAGCATTTGTAAATGTGGGATTAGGCAGATTAGACAGATCTGTGTATAGACAGATTATGGATTGGAGGCATTTTTTGATGTGTTATTCTTTTTGTGTCACCCTTTACAGAGAACATGGGGCAATGCAAATCTCTGGAGTACCAGCACCTGCCTGCACATAAGTTCTTAGAAGAAGGGGAATCTTATTTAACGCTGGCTGTGGAAGTAGCATTGATAGGGCTGGGACAGCAACGAATAATGCCAGATGGCTTGTATGCACAAGAGAAGGTTTGTCGAAATGAGGAGCAGCTCATTTCTAAGCTACAGGAAATTGAATTGGATGATACTCTCGTGAAGATTTTTCGAAAACAAGCAGTCTTCCTATTAGAAGGTAGCTCAATATAGATGCTAACTACTTCTTTAAACTGTCTTCATTTACAAAACCCCACAGAACGCTTCCTCTGGAAGATGACTTCCAAATAAGCTGTTTTTCCAGCAAAATCTCCTTCCCAGTCAATACAACTCAAGTATCACATGACTGTAGAGATAAGGCATTTACTAACGCCCCTTAATTTTAATTTTTATTGCATTTTGTTCTTTAGATTTGATGCTCGTCATCAACTCAGTGTCCTAATTATACAACCCAGGCCCATAATTAGATAATAAAGTCATTGATTATCATCAATAATTCTCAGGTAGCCAAATTCTTAATTCACTTTTAGTCTGGAAAGGGACGGGTGACCTCGTAAAAGATGAAGATTTTTATCTCACCTAAATTTACAGCTGATGGTACAGAAAAACAGCAACTTTTTTTTTTGTAAGAATTAGAAAAAAAAGTGTATCATACATGAAAATCTAAATGCGTGGTGAAATATTGAGAGTTGGGTCCTGATTTGGTGACTAAATTTTGGCTGAGGCAAGCAATTCATGTTTGGGAGTGATCATAATGGATTGCTTTAAAATGAGTAGAAAAAAATGTATGTTTTGCCTCAGCTTTAAAAAGGTCTTAATATGTAGTACTTAAATCTCCTCTTCAGAGGGTTCTGAGGTTCTCTTCCTAATTTTTGTTTTTTAAATGGAAGAAAATACTTCAAAGCAGTCAAATAGTCCAAGGCATGGTCCAAGTTTTTGATTGCTTGCTTAAGGGACAGTGGAGAATGTAACGGTGCACTAGCGGGTTTTGAACAGTTATACAGGTCAAAGAATTTTTGATTGCTTTCTGTAAGAAATGTGTCTTTTAAAACTTCTTCCTTATTAGAAGTGATGCTGTATGTTGGTTAGGCCTAAGGCTTTGAGTCTATTATTGCTCAAAAGACTTTGGCCCCTACTGATGGTGCCATTTGAAACTGCAGAGAAGCTGCATCACAGTGAGAGTTCCCATTATGGTGCAGGTCTGCTGCTGTTTTATGGCCTTTGGACAAGGGCAGCTACACTCTCAATTCAGCTATTACCAACCCCCATATCCTACGGCTTATTGAATCAATTTGCTGCATTTATTTACTGTCAAGGATATTTCATAAAGGAAAAGCAAGGTTTATCTCAAGTGTTCCCTGATACTTCCAGTTCACTATTTCGATCACTGATACTCTTTTCATGATTGCCAAGAGTAGTAAATGAATGATCATAGTGGGGAATCTGCTGAAGTAACTGCCTAGGAAATTGCTGTAGTGAGAAACATGTGACGGGTTCAAGTATTGTTTTACTGTGCACTAGGAAATCTGGCTTTCCTGCAGTAGCTTAGGTTTACTCCAGGTTAGACAGAAACTGTCAGCTCCCATGGAGGAAAAACTATGCAGCGATTTAAGATCCTAATCATAGCAATTGTATTTTTATAGTTAAAGACCTGTAGATGTAATAAAGAAAGCTTAATCCAATATTAAGCTGATTTCTAGCCTGTTAATATAGATTAATGTGTACTGCGTGTAGTTACCATTTGAATGCGTGGGAAAGCAGAAGATAGACTCTATTGCAAGAACTGCTCTGTTTTATTTTTTGCTTGACTGCTATGTTAACGATGGGACATATTTACATATAGATGCTTTGACATGCGTTACTTATGTCATAATTTACCTCTCTTGGCTGGACCTCCAATTGGCAAACGTGTATGAAATGGCTCCCTACACTGAAGCCATGTGAGATGGTTTTGAATGGCTTTGAACTTCATTTCCAGTGACTATCCAGTGGCTAAAATCTTCAGTGACATTATTTTGTAATCTGCCCCAGTCTTCAGAGACATCCACGTGTAGAGTTGAGATTTTTATCTTTGTATATTCTGCTAAGACATCAGTAAGAATAATATTGCTGAATCCATGGTGCTGATCTAAGTTGTTACTGCCTCTCATGAAGTTCCTCAACCTGTGCAGCAGACATGGCTAAGTGAGCTGCATGAGTTCTCCTCATCTGCTCCAGTGCAGGGTTGTGCACATCAGTCTGAACGGCCCCTGGAGCCCATTCAAAAGGCCTGTGTGACTGCAGTGAAGGAGTGGTGCGCTCACACAGTCATTCATCTAACCAAGTGTGATGGGCTGAGATCTCTAGAAGAGGAAATTCTCCTCCTGTAGTAAATTTTGTAACTCCTGGCTGCTATCTGTGCAATAATTATCCTATAATACTTAGTTGAAGATTCTTATCCTGTATCTTGCAACATTTAATGCTTCAACCTGTAACTGCTGACATAAAAAAACCTTCATGACACAATTTTCCTATTAACAGAAACAACAGCCTTAATATTTCAGGAAAATATATGAAAATGGGATTCACAGGCATTGTGAAGTTTAGAATGCAATAAGGCAACAGCTGGATTTACTTCTTTTTAAAATCATCTCCTCCCTTGCTAGTCCTAGAATTACTGTTGGGAGGTTGAAGTAGTGCGCTGATTGCACTGAGCGTGAGCAAAATTGGCAGCTATGGGTATACAATGGGCTTTCTCAAGGGCAAATATAAACTCCAAGACAATGTGGCTGTAAGGGACTAAAACTGGCTTCAGCGGAAGATCTGATCCAGTCTTCTCTGGGGACCGAGGCACAGAGTTATTTAAATGTCTAATATCAGATTAAATTAATAGGAATTAGGTGCTGCAGTAGTGATTGGTTACATAATTACTATGGAAGAGATGTGCTTTTCCAGTGCAAACATTTTCTGGTGGAGTTGTGATCAACTATTCATGCACCATTGGACAGTGCGCGGGGATTTATGCATACAATATAACTGTGCAGAGGCAAAGCAGGGATTATCACCTTCCACTTTTGCATGCCATAAACTTGTTGGATAAGCCCCACGGAGCACTAGAACCATTCAGTCATTTGTATTGGCACTGGTCGTGCGCTTGCTACTGTGCAGTTTGCAGGCTGTTGTTTCTTTGTCTCAAAGAATATACGGCATGTAATATATATAAGCATTTCCCCCAAAATACCAATATAGTTTTAACTCTTGTGCAGCAGTCTCTGTCTCTGAGCACCAATTACAATTCCAAGGCATAGTGTTTTTAAAGGTCTGGTAGTTTGCAGGGGGTTAACACTCTGTAAAGGTTGTCATTCTCTTTCACACAGCTGGACCCTATAGTGGTTTAGGCGAAGTCATCCATCGAGAGAGCGTTCCAATGCACACATTTGCCAAGTATCTCTTCACCTCTCTCCTACCTCATGATGCTGAATTGGCATACAAAACTGCACTCAGAGCCATGCGGTACGTATTCACAGCTTGTGTGGGGACAGAAAAAAAAAAGTGTTTGGAAGAGGGTATGGAAATCACACTGGGTCTTTTGTTCGAAAAGAAGCATTGTTCCAATTAAGGAAAAATTACTTTAGTTCTGTCATCTATAAAAGCAGCAGAAGTGTGTGGAAAGTACAGTATAAATGTACAATTAAGTGTTTATTTCCTATTATAAAACAGAACTCTGTTCTAAATCCTTCCTTCCAGGACTGCAACCTTGAGGAATGAAACTTCCTGTTAGACAACAACGGTGTTAGCACATGTGTTCTCTCTTGTATGTGTGGTGGTAACAGTGGGCAAATGAGGAAGGGGGTATCTCACCAGCGGCATGACTCTTCTTTATAGATGGAGATGTCAGGTCTGAGGATCTCCTGCTGCATAGCCTGTTCCGCAGGACTCTCTGTTTCACCAGCCTCCGTTATAAATTAACTCTACATAGTAGACCGCACCATATTGTGTGGTCTGAACCAGTAAATTTTGTGTGTGCTTCATCACTAAGCAGTCTTGCACACGTGGATTTTAAATGGAATGTATCGTATGACAACAAAATGTCTGACTTATCTCATTTGTCTTTGGTAGTTAGGAGAAAGTAGCTTCTTAGGGAGAGATCAGTGAGTGCTGGCCTTAACTCAGGGAAGGCTGAATTGTTAATGGTGACTAAGAAAGCCACCTGAAGGAAGTTTCAGCGGCTTAAATGATAAATGGTAAATCCATGCTGTCTGTACACAGTGCAGGGAAGTAACTAGTCCCAACTGGATTGCCTTAGATTTGGATGCTGTCAAGAACTTGGAGTAAATGGTGGTTGACAAAGAAGAGCCAGAACTGATTACTAGGAGCATATCAAGTTCCAGAATAAAAACGACTACTGAGTTTTCTCAGGTCATTGTTATGAAGAGTGACTGCATTGTGGTTGAAGGACATACTATCCACATAAGTGCTTTTTAAATTACATGCATATTAATCAAGTTATATTTTGGTGATTTGTAGATCCATAGTCTCTCCAGAAAGCAAAATAGAAGGAGAAATAGTTTTATATTCAAAGGACTAAAATGGAAGGCATGCTTACCAAACATAGCTATTAGCGGGTCAAGACAAAGGTCTCTTTAGCCTGATAATTGTTGTGATGAATGCCCAGTAATAGATGTTAGGGAAGGTGTCTAGATGTGTGGAGAGTACACTTGTATGCTTGCTGCTTATGATCAGCAATTTAAGCATTATATTAAGAAAAAATAACTGCATTATTGATGAACTGTGACAACATTTTTATGTAAGATCAGAAAGTTGACTAGGCCATTTAAGTACAAGTAAATGTATCTACAACCCTGATCATATCAGGCCAGCAAGATAATACAAAATGTGCATTTAAAAAAAAAAGACAGGTCTGTTTTTTATGTGTGAGATAAGGTGTGTATGGAGACTAAGATGCTAAACCGTGCTGAAGAGGTGGAATAGACATCTCTGCCCTCAGCAGTTCCACACAGTGCACTGAACGCTTCAGTGGAAGTGAGACCAATGTGCCATTCCTCTCCAACAGGGACTTGGGATTTCCCCAGAAACAAATCATAATGGAAAACAAATTTTGTGACAAAACAAATGTAAAAAAAAAAAGTTCCCGAAAGATTCAAGACGATGAAATCTCCAGTTAGTCTTGGAGAGTTCCAGCCATCTTTTGGCATGAAGATATCATCTCATCCTCAGAAGTTAATTCTCAAACAGGCCAGAATCAGGAGGAGACATCTGTTCTGTTCTATCTGATAGAACCACAGGAGACACCAGCATAATTGGGGCCGTTTTCCTTAACCCCTTTTGCCACCACTTTGTAAAGCATGTGAGACTTAATCTCTAGACAGTGATCAGTCTCTATAGTTTGGTATTTGGCACTCTTCAGATATGAGGACTTGCTGCCTTGAATTGCAGTGATGGCCAGTGCAGACACTTGCTAATCCATGTCTTAGCACTGCTCAAAAATTCTCTTAAAGAAGATTATACTTTCCATTGACACCTAGGAGAGCTCAGTGGTTCAAAGGAAGGAAAGAAAAAAAAGAAAAAATGAACTTCTCATATAAACAAATAAGAAGCTAATTTCATGTTGATTTAAGTGAGAAAGAAGAAAACGAACATGAAGATTGAATAGATATTCAATGGTTGTAAGGTGGGACTGCTCATAAGAATAAAATTGGCTCAGCTCTTCCTCCCTGACAGGGTGGAAGTTGTTATGGTATGGATGAAAATCTTAACGGGAAGTTTCATACAGAGATCTTTTTGCACAGCTACTTGCTTTTAGGAATATAGCATCTTTCTTTCTTCCTTCAACATATTTCAAAAAAGTTAACTTCCGAGGACCATGTCATAGCTAGCTGCTCTTAACGGATAGAAGTTGGTCTAAATATGAGAGG
The DNA here is from genome assembly GCF_059628265.1 of Tinamus guttatus. Classification (NCBI taxonomy): domain Eukaryota; kingdom Metazoa; phylum Chordata; class Aves; order Tinamiformes; family Tinamidae; genus Tinamus; species Tinamus guttatus. The sequence continues at coordinate 396,417 of NW_028289022.1, forward strand.
GTCAGCTCTGAATTTTTTGTCTTTCTGCAATAAAATCTGTTACCTCATTTTTTGGAGTTGTTTTTTGAGTGTGGAAAATTCAGTATGATGTCCGTGGAAGCTGAGACCCTACTGCCTTTCATACACCTCAGCTCGGAAAGGACAATGTGTGCATCTTTGGTGGTCACTTCTATCTGGAGCTGTCTGCTTGCAGCACTGAAACATATGGAGTGGAGGTTTGGAGAATGTGGATCTACTGTGACCTAGTTGACTGCTCACTTGGAATCTGAACTTGAATATTTGGCTTAGTTTGGCTGGTCCCATGTCAAACCTGAATTTCGTCTGGGCTTTACAAGCCAGTCTTTAATGACGTTTAATCATGAGGTAGCTTTGCTAAACTATCAAAATAATTGATGTTTGAAAGAAAAAGAAAGTGAAGAATGCTCAATCTCCTGCAGCCTGTGCTTGTTCTGATGCTCCCTAATCTTGCCAAAATTACATGAAAGCCACCAATTCACAACAGCATTTCTTTTCACAGCAAAGGAACATAGAAGGCTGGCAGTGGAATTCAAACTGACAAAGGATTTCCCCAAAACAGCCTCTTCCTTTCATGCTCTTTGTGTATTTAGTGTTACACCTAACCTAATAATCCCTTTTGCTCTGTTTTTGAAACCATTTAATAATACATTTTTTCCTTCTCTCTATTCTTGGAAAATATCAACTGAAGAATTTATATGTATTTTATTTTTACCTATGTAAAGCTAAAGAAGTTTCTTTGTGATACTAGGGAACTGATTTGACTTCTAATACAAATCAAAAGTGAAGTTAGTTGAGTTTTTTTTCATACTACTGTGCATCATATGCTTCAGAAAATGTTAGCACAATCTGCTGATGGCTGTTTACAAGGTGCGTTATATTTATATCTGCCTGCTAGATTCCTGAGCTTATGTTCAAAATGATATTTCTCTGCAGATTCTTAAAGGTATACTTGTATGCCTCAGGGACCTACACAAAACCGATGGACTTTCTTCTGCATCTTAAATCTGTCTTAAAAGTCTCCATTCTTGCTGTGAAAAAACCTCAGGCATTCCGGTTACTTAAAGCACTTAGGTATTTATTTATGTGAAAAGAAAATAGTACAACTTATTTAAATCTGCTCATTCCATAAGAAAAATACTATTACAAAGCATCGCAATGAAGTAGATTTTTAATATTATTCAGTATTTTTGATATTATTGACAAATAGATCCAGCTTCCTTTGTCCTCCTAGGTGATTTCTGGTAAGAAGTCACTTGGATATGAAAACTGGTAGAAACGGAAGGCTGGATCACAATCAGATTTTAGAGGTTCAAGGCCAATGCATCCATAAAGCAATACGACTGCATCGAGTTTGCTCACGTGGACTTTTGAGATAGGGTGTGAGCATGTAAGAGATCATCTTGATGTGATGAGTGCGAGGGAGTTATGTTGAATACACCTAGACTGAGACAATCTACAGTATATCTGTTCTGAAGATACACCTTTATCTGCGGCTCCTGCAGAAGTAAGCTAGCTTTGCTCCTGATGATGATATAGCTGGCTCAGCTGAGAGGTTCAGAATGGTCTTCAGAAAACTTCTGAGAATTCAAACGTATCTATGGTTCACTTGCACTAGGTTTGCACTAGTTACTTTAGACCTAGCCTGGGTTGTGTCCACATGAACGGTGGATTGGATTATATTACATTATAATATTTGGAAGGCTAGAATTTAAGGACTTTGAACATAGTTCATAGTTGTAGAATAAAATGTACCTTTTTGTGTCTGAATTTATTGCAAAATCAAAATCAAAACAGCTTATTGAATAATCCTGCCCAGTTTCTCTGCTACGCAATTTTCAAGTGAAGAAAGTTGCACTTGCATATGGAGTAGTATTGAAAAATATTTACATGTTCTGAGTACGAATGAGAACTTCTCCGCTTCCCTGGAAGGGTTGTGATTCAAAGCCGAAACAACAACAACAAAAAGGCAATAGCACTATAGATCATGAAAAAGTCTTTGTTGTCTTGGCTAACAAATAGCTTAATTGTCTGGTCAGTTCCTATAGGTGCCCACTTCTATAGCCAGGTTTGGATAATAGCCTTTTAAGCTTCCCCCCAAAAGTAGTAAATTGCGCTATATCCCTTTTTGTACCAAAAAGAAGCACATTTCTTTCTTTCTTTCTTTCTTTTTTTTTTTTTTAAGAGTATATTTGTGGCTGCAGTTTGCTCTTGGATAACCAAATGTAATGACGATTGAAGAGGGTTTCTTCTTTTTTTTTCAGTTTGCTAGTATTGGAATCTACGGCTTCGTCAGGAGACCTGTCCCGCCCACACCACATTGCATCAGTTGTTCCTAACCGGTATCCCCGCTGGTTCACCCTAAGTCACATTGAATCCCAGCAGTGTGAGCTGGCATCAACCATGCTAACAGCAGCCAAAGGTACAGTGCTGTCAGTTACGTACTCAACTAAATGTATGTTTTTAATAATATATAGAACAAAGAGATTTAAAACCTGTGTTGAGGAATCCAAATTGTAGTCTGACAGTAGTGTGAAATTGCAACAAAAAACTGAACTAACTTAAGCCTGTCAATTTCCTAGCAAAGCAGTTAACTTAGCTTTGTGAGAGCCAGATCGACTTGATCTGAGGCTGATGAGACAGCTGTTTGTTCTTCTGACATGGTGTAGACTCTGAGATCCAGGAGTGGACAAATCACTTCCAGAAATCAGAAATCAAGATGACTTTCTGGCCTGTACTGAACTGGCACCACTAGGTTATAGTGCAATTTGTGCTGTCCTGTGCCTTTTGTTCATATATGATTTAATTACGGAGGGCTTATAAAAACAAAATGTGTGTAACTGAAACACCATGCTGTAGTAGTGACAGGCTCAGTTTTAATGCAGCTCTGGATATTTTGGACAGTTATTCCATTTTGGTGAATCTGTTTACACCTTGCAGGTGATGTTCGGAGGCTGGAAACAGTGTTAGAATCCATCCAGAAAAATATCCACTCCTCATCACACATCTTCAAGCTTGCCCAGGATGCATTTAAAATAGCAACACTCATGGACAGCTTGCCAGACATCACTCTTCTGAAAGTTTCTCTGGAGTTGGGCCTTCAGGTATTTCCATTGCTCATTATTGCTATAGTAGAAGACAGGAATTTGACCCTGCCTTGATGGGTCAGCTCTTTTGAAGTCACTGAGGACCATATGTGCTTGGGCTGTGTCCGGAGCGTTTGCTGGTGCTGACTTCAGTGCAGCTGGCTGGTGAACACAAAGCGAGGGCGCCCGGGCCCTGCGGGCGGGACAGGCCTGTGAGCGGCCTGCGGGCGGCTGGTGGCGCTGGCCTGCGCGGTGCTCACTGGAGAACAACGCAAATGCCCTCAGCAGTGTATTCAGCGGGGCTAGGGAGCACGGTTGCTTTGCATGCCAGAAAAGTGAATATGAAGAAATGCACCATATCACTTTCAGGTCCTGGGGGGTGTTTCTTAGCCTTCCTTTCTATTTTCCCCCCTTCCTTGCCTTGCCTTCCCTCCCCACTCCCCAGACAAAATTTGGAAGACGCTTCCTGAATTACTAAAGAAAGTCAAGGTCAGCCCTATGTCATGTTTCTAAAGGAGACTGTGTTAGCAGTAGCCTCCCTCTTCCTTCATCAGAGGAAATCAAATCATACACTCCACAGGCTGTGGGATGGTCATCTGCATCAGACTGCTTGAGGTGTGCAAGAACTTCAGATGAGTTTTAAGCCTCTTAGCTTATAATACAAGCTAAGTTTTAGATACCTGGAGTAATGTTGCCTTACATTGATGAATCTTGGAGTTTACACAGTTCATTTCAACAAAAATAAATCTCTTCATCCCTCCTTAGGGAGTTCTTCAAAAAAACATGCAAAGATCAGAAAACCATTTATTACTTTACTTCAGTAAACAAAGCTCCAAAGACTTCTGGGGAAAGGATTTTATCCCAGTTACTTCTCATGCCAAAGAGAAAGGTACTATTTGCCTATTCTAGACTTTTAGAACCTAAAATCTTTAATCAGAAAGCTGAGATTCTCTGTGCTTTGCTAGCCTTTCTTATTCCCTCTGCTGTGGAAATCTGCTGCTTTTTTTTGCATCTCAGTACGTTTGTGCCTTAAATGTTTGCTTTCTTGAGAAAGCTCCTTATGTTTAACTTATGTGCCATCTCAAGTATTCACCAAGTGTCATTCAATGGTAACAGCACATTTTTGAACATCACTGTATTGATACACACCCGGGTGTGACTGATGGGCTCATCAGAATGTCCTCAGTGAGTTCTAAAGAAAGAAATGCTGTAAGCCGTGACTCTCTCTTAAACTGTAGTTGTTGGAATGGACTGGTAGGATTTGTCCACTCTTTTGCCCCAAGTTGACTAAGGTAACATGTAAAGGTGTGTAACAGTTTGCTGATAGGAACTTACTGTTGTGTACTTCTGCACAGTTACATTTTTCCCACAAAGGCACCATTCTTAATGGTCTATGGATGCTTGCACCAGGAAATCTAATACAGTTAGATTGTCTATATTCCCAATCTAGTATCTGACCACCTATGACGTTTTTGTGCCCTAGAAAGCTCTGTTTAATGCCTCACAATGTAAAGTGAGCAGCAGTGACCTTGCAGGTACTCAGTTTTGCCTCTGAGCTGTGACACTGAGAAGTTTGCCCATTTAGGCAGAGAAGATAATGCCAACGTTTTCACAGCTCAGTCACTGGGATTTCTGTGAAAAAAAAACCTCTTCCATTATTTCAAATTTGGGAGTAGTGTATGGGCTCCTGTGTCCTTTCTCCCTCTTCTCCACCTTCTCCTGGTGGCTCAGGACTATTATCATGTTTCAACTGAATGAGCTAAAGGAAGACATTAAAGCTAGCCTTGAAAAGAGGTCATCAGTGTGGCAAGGAGGCATAAAGCATCTCAGGTATATTCTGTCCTGTAGTACCTTACAGTCATGGAAGTTGTACCTTTCCCAGGTACAGGCAGGACTTCCATTCCTCCTCCTGTTGTATGCTACATCTGTAGCACCCATGAAGAGTTGTACTGCTGGCAGAACTGCTGAGCACATTAGTGGAGATGATCATTTAATATGTATTTGGCAAATAGTGTCTTTTTCCTGAAAGTGTATTAAAAAAAATCTCATTCCAATGTGCATGATTCAGAGGTTTTGTATTGGTTAGTTGTCTGTTGCTGTATTTCTTACATTGTGAGATCTCCTGTTCTTCTAGACAAGAAAACATTTTTTAAAATCCAGCACAGCAGGCAGGTTATTCTCTGTGGGGGAGAACGTGACTTTCAGATAAGCTGCATAATTCACAGGGATGTGTCTGTCTCTGCATTTTCAGACTTATTGACCTATTCAGAAGTTCTCTTCACTTGACATCCATGGATCTTGGATAGGTCAGTTCTTTGCCTTCATAGTTATGCTGTAAATTCACTTAGTTCCTTCCTGGTCCAGATGTCAATACATGCTTTATATTAAAACATTAGAGCTTATTATTGTTATTATTATTATTATTATTGCATCAGGAAAGAGCTCTTTTTTGGTATGCTCAGTTTTCCACAGTTTAATGAAATCAAATAATATAAAATACTGTGCAAAAGACTTTACTCTAGAACAATTTGAGTCATGAAATTTCTTGAAACCCGGTTTGGTGGGGCTTTTTGCTTTCAAGCTAGTACAGCCATTATAGCCACTACATTTGCTGAAGGCTTTTGTGACGGATCATTGTTTTACAGCCACCACAGGAAGGAAAATCATCAAAGACGACTTCCAGAGAAGTCATTTTTCCCACAAAAAAATTTTTTTTTTTGTTTTCTTCTGCCACCAGTAGCAGAATTCAATCTTTATCAGTCCATAACCTTTTTTACATTCTCTTGCATTCATTCCCTCTCAGGTAAAGCTAAAAAATTCATCTCAGATCCTGTGAGAGTGTCAGCCTTCGATTTGCATGCCTAAACTCCTCAAGTGTCCATCAAAGGACAGAGTGAGTCAGTTATGCTCCAGGGCATTTTAACTGGAGGATGCCTGTTTTTCTTCCAGGAAGGTTTCAAGAAAAAACTGATTCCATGTTCTGCCTTAGACATACTTCCATAATTTAAAAGGTGTAGTGTTGTTCCTTAGAAACCAGTTGCTTTCTTTCGAAATTCTCTTCTTGATCTGGTACTTAGACTACTGTTTAGTAGAAATGATACCATAATCTCTGAAGCTAAGAAGGCCAGTGGATTTCTTGTCCTGATATTTTGAGTGGAGAAAAGCATTTATCAAGCTCTTCAAGGAGGCCAGTGTGCAGTCCCTGATGTTTGCCTATAATGAGACTTTTCAAAGATCCTCTGTGCATTCATACTCCTCAACACTTGTTCAGTCTTCTCAATTACCCTATCTACAGCTAATGACAAAAGGAGACAACAGGAATAACTAGAATGACAAAGAGGGCTACAGGTCACTTTGAAGTCGCCTTAGGATTGGAAAGGGATTGGGAGTAAGAACCCTCTTGTAAGTGCTGGTAACTAACTCCAAGGTGTTTCATGAATGCATTTTGTGAGGTTGATATGGAGAGAACATCTTGGAGAGCTCTGTGACTGACCTGTAGTAATGACCAAATAGTAATGTGTAGTAACGAGTGTAGTAATGTGGTATTGTGAGGGGAAAACCACTTGCTTACTTCATTGAGGTGTCTATGAGGTCTGTTTAATTAGCTGAATCAAGCTTTCCATGCAGTTTCAGCTACTGAAAACCATGTGCTTGTTGTTTGTTCAGATTTTGAGAAATAAGAGGAACTAACTGTAAGTAATACAAAATGAGCATTATAATCAAAGCTTGAAAAAATATCCTAGGATTCTTATGGTCTTAAGATAAGACTTATTTGCATAGAGTCTTTGCTCAAATGAGAGAAACTATTGCCCCGGGCTTTTCAGTAATGTGTGGATATATCTTGAAGTGTGTATGCATGTCTTTGCAGAATAAACAGCCAGTCAAATCACAGTACACAGTAGCTGTTGTCTGTATTGTTTAAGTCAATGAAAAGATCTACAGATGTGGGGAAAAAGTGAACGGGTTAGTTTGCTCAACATGAATGGACACATTTCCACTTTAGAGACTACCATTCATGGAGAGGGGAGTCAGGGTATAATTTAATTTGAATAGTTCGCTATTCGGTTGGTTTGGTGGGTTTGTTCTGTGTTTTGTTTTGTTTTGTTTCTGGAGAAAACAGTCTCTCCTCTGGTCTTGAAAGATTTGCAATTGGAATTAGTATCTGTGTGCTCTTGTAAGATAAATGAGCCATATTTTTCAAACCTTTTGGCATGTCAGCTTAAAAAGAGTTGACAGAATGGAGACAGCAGAGATGACCATTTGGAGTCTCACTGTATCGGAATAACTTAAGAGCCTTATTGTTTGTATATTGCCTTGGTTTTGCATTTTTTGGATTAATTTGTGTTTTGTATTGTTTTAATAGGTGATGCGGATGACGCTGTCAACGCTTAACTGGCGGCGTCGAGAAATGGTGAGGTGGTTGGTAACATGTGCAACAGAAGTAGGTATGTTCTGGGATACTGCTCAAGAACTCCTGTCCTTTCATCAGCTAATCTTAAAGAATTTGATCTTGTTTATCAATGCTCAGACTTGCAAGTGTCACATGCTTTCTGTTGTAAAAATGTTGTAAAATTCCTTCGATTAGAAGACAATTACGGTAATGACATAAGATTTTCTTGAGCATATGATAAAATAAGCACAGGTTGGGTTAGACTTAGTTGAAGAACACAGTGAGCATGACCTTAATAAGTTGGGGGGAGTTGTGCTGTTGTGCTTTCACATGACTCTGTGATGTGGGGTATCCCAAACTTCCCCGCTCCACTCCCTGAGGGGTCTGGGTTGGTGTTGCAGCAGAGAAAAGGCATGTTCTACAACTTTGCTTGCCCAGGTTCAGGTACAGGTGCGACAGCAGCTGGGTCAGCTCTGTGCTGCTCAGAGTAGGAGGAACCAGAACACGTCTGAACAAACTACAGAGAATATCTGAGTAGCCAGCACTGGTGCTAGAAACAGGATCCCCTGGGGCGTGTGGGAGGCAGTCTCATTTTTTTTTAAGTCACGGGGTAAATCCAGGCTTAGAATGTAGTTCATCTTTGCAATGTGCCTATGACATTGTGTAGGCTGCTCCTCGGCCACTGAAATGCAGACCAAATACTACTGTACCCATCATCAAGTCCCACCGGGGAAGAAGAATAGGTGGGAGCAGAATCCAGCCTTATGCTTAGAGGGCAGCAGTGGGAGGATAGTGCGTTTAGCAGGGCATCCTCTGGCGAAGTGTAGAAATGAACAGATGTCCTGCGTGTCCTAGTGAGGAGATCTTCAGCTTGTGTACTCCCAATTGCTACCTTGCAAGATGAGGATGGAGTATCTGAAAGTGAAGGGCATTAAAAACTATGTAACTAACCATACAGCAGCTCTGGTGGTGGGTATAATGAAGTACTATGACAAGGGAGCAAGTTTAATTGTCACTAGAGATACTTCTGGAAAACATGCTTCTCTTTGCGTTTATTCCTTTCTCTTTCATACATTTGAGTTGGATTGTGTCTCAGTGATGGGTCTTGAGTTTCAGAACTTCAGAAGATTGCTGGTGCTTATTCTCTGGATCATATTATCCTTTGCTTTGTGCTTAACTGGGAAATTAGTGTTGTCAGTAGCTTGGGGAAATGCAGCTTGCCTTTGCATGCCCTCAGCCAGAAAGCAGTTTGTCTGCAAATTTTCAAGCCATGCTCTCGTTTTATTGCTTTTATATCTTTTCTAAGATAGTTATTACTGAGGCTATCTTACAGATATTAGTGCCTGGGTATTATATTTTGCAGTTTTATATTGGCAAATAAAATGCAGGTTTTAATACTGCTTGCAATTAGTTTACATATTCTAATAGAAGTACCCCATAAAGAACCTATAATGTCATGCAAAGTACTCTTGAGACTTAATCAAGTTGGTAAAGCAAGAAATCTGTTTATTAAAATGAAGACCTTGTGTTCTCTGGCCGTGCTGCATTTCTGAACGTGAGCGCACAGGAAGCATCAAGAGTCCTACAGGAAAATTAGGACCTCTGGATGTGGTTTAGGTGGACTCAACAGATGTGTGTAAACTACCTCTAGCAATAACCAGGCACTCTAGTTGCCTATAAGATGCAATTTATGGAAACCATCCATCACCCTTTCCCCCTTCATCCCCCTGCCGTGCAGACACACATGCGTGCGCGCGCACACAAACACACCCCAACAATAAGGTGATGCCAAGGAAAATTCCGCATTTCAAATATAAGCCGGTAGTGTGTGTTGCTTAGCATATTTCCATAATAAGGAGCTTGGTGTTCAGATGCACATCAATTTAGTGCAAGACCTATCTGAAAACCCTATTTGGGCAGTGTGGGGAAGCAGAGGGGTTGAAGCTTTTTGTGTCGTTCCTCCTCCCACCCCCCCCCCCAGCTTTTTTTAAGGTATGCTTATTATTAAATGGCATAATGTTTTATTAAGTGAGTCATTTATAGTACTTGAATGCTGTTTTGTGCATGTGCTGTACTTTGAGATGCACTTGGAAAAGAAAAAAGTCCTTTTTAAATGTTAAATGTGAGGGCTGGTTTTGAGTAACGTGATGACATGTTGAATTTTTGAGCTCTGTAACTCCACCCAAATGGGTCCAAACTCATTATTGAAATTATCTTAAATAACAAGTAAAACAACTCAGCTATCAAACCAGAAGACTAAAGCAGATTCTTGCAGACCTTTTTGTTTTTGTTACTGTTCTCAGTGTCTCCGTAATTGCTGTAGAGATTGCACAGTGGCCTGTATTTTCATAGCCTTTTCCAGACACGTTGTCTGCTTTAACCTTTGCTGCTGGGGTAGCTGCCCCTTCGTGGTACTGCTAACGTCTTAGACTTTGTTCAGCTCTTGTGCTGAATATTGTTATCTGGTCAGTCTTATCAGTTGTGGCTAATCCTTTCTCTCTCTCTCTCTCAGGTGTTTATGCACTGGATAGCATCATGCAAAGCTGGTTTACACTTTTCACTCCAACAGAAGCCACTAGTATTGTTGCTACAACAGTGATGTCCAACAGCACCATTGTCCGTCTGCATCTGGACTGCCATCAGCAGGAGAAGCTGGCTGGCAGTGCAAGGACGCTTGCTCTACAGTGTGCCATGAAGGATCCTCAAAACTGTGCCCTCTCTGCACTGACCTTATGTGAAAAGGATCACATAGCTTTTGAGACTGCTTACCAAATTGTTCTCGATGCTGCTACAACCGGCATGAGCTACTCGCAGCTTTTCACCATAGCACGATACATGGAGCACCGCGGTTACCCCATGCGGGCCTACAAGCTGGCCACTTTGGCCATGACGCATCTCAACCTGAGTTACAATCAGGACACGCACCCTGCCATTAACGACGTTCTCTGGGCCTGCGCGCTCAGCCACTCTCTTGGGAAGAATGAGCTAGCAGCTATAATACCTCTGGTGGTCAAAAGTGTCAAATGTGCAACAGTACTGTCAGACATTTTGCGTAGGTGTACTTTGACCACTCCTGGCATGGTGGGACTTCACGGAAGGAGGAACTCTGGTAAGCTCATGTCACTGGACAAAGCGCCTTTGAGGCAACTCTTGGATGCCACGATCGGAGCCTACATTAACACAACGCACTCGCGTCTCACTCACATCAGCCCGCGACACTATAGTGAGTTCATAGAGTTCCTCAGCAAGGCCCGAGAGACCTTCCTAATGGCTCACGATGGACACATCCAGTTTACACAGTTCATTGACAACCTAAAACAAATCTACAAAGGCAAAAAGAAACTGATGATGTTGGTTCGTGAGCGGTTTGGTTGACGAAAATGTGTGAATGGGGGGGTGGGGGGAGGTGGGAGGGGTGGTTTGTTTTTACTTGAGCCTGCCTTTGTATCCTTTTTAACTTAAAGAAACAGAGCCACACCGGTATTATATGTGTATAGTTATATTGAGTTTGCAAACTAAACTGTCATGTTGTGAAAGTTTGTGTGTTTATTTTTTTTTCCTTTTTTTTTCCTGTTTTGTATGAGAGAGAGGTTAAAAAAGGTTTGGTTTACACTGAGTATATGTTGTCAAGTGGCAAAAGCCCACATTGCTCTCCTGTTCTTTCTGTATACGTTCACAGCCTCAAAAAACAAACATATATTGCAATGGCTTTAAAAACCAAACAAAACACCTCCATCCTGTGATAAGTACCTCGAATGGATTCAGCTTTACTCCTTTGTAACTCATCCTTACATTTCAGCATATTTAAACAAACCAACAAATGAAATACTAATAGTTAAAAGGCTGACCACGTGGCTTTGCAGTGCTGTTCATCCAGAAGCATGGCACACAATGCTTGTGCATGTGGAAACTTAGCAACTGTCAACATACATTCTCAGGGATTTATCAAAAAAAATAAAAAAAGAATGAGAGCATTTATTGTACTGTATATATATTATAGTATATGTCTGAATATTGAAAAATATAACATTAACTAATTTATAAAAAAATCTATGTAATGCAAAATACTTGAAGCTGCAGTAGCTTGGTTTTAAACAAAAAAGAAAACCTACCAGAAGGACTAAAGTGCGCCTTGCTTCAGGGTTGGCTCAGGTGGTGAACTATATGCTGGGCATCTATGCAGAGCCACCTTTTGGATTGCATGGTTGGACTGATACCTATTGGGGGAAATTTTATATATATATATTTATACAACCTGTGTATACATATATATGTATGCACACATACACACATGCTTGTAACAGGCACTATAGTAAAGAGGGACAACAAAAAATTACACAGCCAGAGCAGCAAGCCTTAGCATTAAGAATACAGTATGCCAGAATCGGGGTTTGTGCCTCCTAGCCTAGAAAACTTAAAGAATTATCCTTTTTGACACAAAACGCAAATTGTTTTCCAAAATGATTGACATGATACATTACGCCTTTGCAGTGAGCTAATAATAAGCTAACCTTTGTGCACAAATAGCATATATATATTATATATATATATATTCTGCATAGGTATTTTGACTTTGTGCAGGACAGAAAGTTGTGTAGGTATGACTGTTCTACTTTTCAGTTTGTTTTTTTAATATATTTTATTTTCTCTAGAATTACTCAAACAAAAGCAGCCTTCTATCTTGCCTTGTCTTAATGCTTTAAAATAACCAAACTGGAGATCTAACTACCAAACTGTTCATTATATTATTAAATACCAACTTTGGTTACAGTATAGTGTCTTTACTTTAGCTGATGGTTCTGTATCCTTGTGCTTTTTAAAGCAGTTTTTATGTTTTGGTGCAAAAGTTGTCCAGTGTCTCTTGTTCCCTTCATTAGAGAACATGCTAGAGGTATGTTTGTAGGTATTTTTGTTTAGAAAAACTATTTCATGCTCTCCATTTTATTTATTATAATAGATAAAAAGGTTGTACTTCATCACCCATGTAAACATGCTCATGAAGTTGAAAGTAATTCAGATTTGATACACTGATATCAATTTATTTATGTAACTAAATCACTGTTTTATAAACTTGTTAATGATCAACAATTTTTTTTGTTTTGATTAAAATTAGTTTTTTGAAAGTTGATTCTGCCTCCTTTATAGTGTCTGTTACTGAAATGGAATTGTGCATGGGTATTTCACAGACCTTAAATACGCAGGTTTGCACTTCGCGTGTTATGATAGTGAATAATGTGACCACCAAGACCAGGAAAGAAATGTCGTTGTTTTTGTTTGTTTTTCTTAGAAATCTGCTGAGCACTGACAGTGTTCAAAATGGTACCACTCCTATACCAAAGACGGAAGAAGACGCAGCAGTTCAGAGGAAGGACCAAATGCTGTTTGTGACTGAAAGTGCCTGGTCAGTAAAATGAACCGTAAGCCTTGACCTACTGTGGGGACGCACAGTAGAACTTGTGGAGGCACTGCTGTCACTGGTTAGGTGGGCAGGGGAATCGAGATGTTCTGCAATTATATGTAAGGATTGTCCTTGCAGTTCTTTGGATTTTTAAGGTATTCTGTGTATTCCGAACTGTGCAACCCAGTCCACCTGGCCTGGAAGTTCTTGCTCACCTGCTGACATTTCTGCTTTTTTGGAGTTTTTGTTCTGTAGGAATTGTGACTATTTTTCCAGTCTTCTGTGAATACTGGGATATGGCATGACTGAAAATTGTAGTGGAGCTCTCCTGTGTCTTGGGGAACTTTGTCCTCTGAGGAATGTTACATGATGCCCATATGACTCTGTGACCTCAACTCTTTCACTTTCATTTTGAGTAGGGTCAGCTGAAAGCAGACTTAGCCTTCAGCGCTTAGCAAGCAGCTGTCGGAGGTGCCAGCGTAGCCTTGATTTTTGACAGGGAGGCTTGTGTTACCACAAAATGAAGGAAGAGATCTGAGCCTTTGTACAACTTCTGGTATAAACGTGAACCGTTTGTAAGCCCTGCTAATGGATGAGTTGACTTGGATGTCATGACTTGGTAGTGCTAAGATTCTGAAACCTCCGCAACTTCTCTCCCTTCCAAGCATTCAGTTCTCACTGTTTTACCTTGGTGATATTCTCCTAGATGAGTGACCTACTACAAGCAATAAGGAACAAGAGGGAGACCATATGCTCTAAGAGGGATTGCCTCCTTTTCCCATCTTACGTGTAGCACCCTATGATGATAGTTCCGGTTGCACTGAAACCTATTTTAAAAACAGGGCTTTGAATCAAAGAGAGTCCCGGTGATTGCTTCTTGCTTTTAATGAGCATGATGGCCTGTTTTTTTTCCAGAGCTGATGGAAGTTTGGCTTCTTTCTATGACTGATTTAAGTCTTTTTATGTGTCCTCAATGACACTGCACAGTGCAGTTTGCACCATTTTAAAAGTCTTCATGGATCAACATATGTTTGGTCAATGTCTACAGCAAACATGTCCGGATGTGTACTGCTCTTGCTTTGTAGAGGTGGGAAGAGTCCAGGGAAAAAGACTTGAGGGAAAAATCTGAAGTCTCTTTGGTGAAAGCTCTCAATTGGCTATGATTGAATAGTTCTAATGTCATTTCTAAATCTACACTTCCAGATGAATTTTGGAGCCTGGATAGGCTTATAGAGACTTTGTTAAAATATAATGTCTTCAAATTCCCTTATCTCTTCAGTGCAACATATTTGAGATATCTCACTATCATTGTCTCAGAATGTGCTTTGCAACTCATCCTTAAATGAAAACTTCCTTGATTTGTTTTAAATCCAGGATCTCTCAGGCTATTTAGTAAAGAAGAGAACTGAGCATGGCCCTCCCATATCATAGACCGCAATGGAGTCTTCATTTTTTTTGGTCAGTTGAATGAAATCCTAAAGGACGTGGCTTTCCTTCCATGCTATGAGACTGTCCTGTGGCCAAAGAAACTCACTTTTCCCATATAATTTTTTCAGATTTTCTCTACAGTCTACTGATTTTTCCAGAAACAAAAGCCAGCAGGTTTTTCCCTACCCACTTTACATTGCATTTATTTAGCCTTCTAGTAGTTCAACATTTAATTCCCTTAACCATTTTTTTCTTTAGAAAGAGGCTCATATTACCTGGGTTGAGAGATTAATATTGCAGATTAGTGGAAAAAAGGAATAATTTCTTTTTTTTTAAGCTTTTGCACAACTTTTTTATCATGGAAAAAGAAAGACGGGCACAGAGCCTTAGAATTTGGATATTAGGCTACAGATGAATTCCAAGATAGTTTTTCTCTGAGTACTTGCTGTCTTTTTCTCTGAATCTTTTGCTCTTAATGCTGTGACAGTGGATCTGAGCATAGATTGCATGTACATGACAGAGAATTTACTAGATTGTCTGAGAGAAATTGTAGGTAGTATTCTGAGGCCAGAACAGCAAGTAGAAGGCTGGGACTGCAGATTGCCATGGGCCTCCAGTAGAACAGATGGAACTTGTTCAGGACTGCGAAGCTGCCAGGATGTGCAATCAGTGCCTTCGATGACTGATCAGCAACTTTTGCAGTACAGACAAAATTCTGAAGGACTTTTTTCTTGAATATCAAAAAGGAAGAATGGCTTCCTAGTATATTTAGGCATAGAAGATACTCTGAGTGCTTTGCGTTAACAAATTTTCAGTTCTGTAGACCCATATACCATTGTTTTCTTTGTATCCATTGTCTCTTTTGATTCCACTGCTAATGCAAGTCTGATGCCAGGCTTTTGAAAGTCACTTTTCAGTAATGTTTTAGTGTTCTGTCAAATCAGTCTGAGCTACAATTTTCTTTTAAAGTTTGTCTAGTAGCAATTAACTTTTCATATAAGTGGGTATAAGTTACATAAATGCATGCAAACTGGGGGTGCAGTTTGCATTCAGGGAAACTTCGCTATATAAGTTGTACCAATTTAGACTTGTAGTTGCTTAGAGTGGATTTGCACCAGAATTAAATTTATTTTACTGAGACACCTTCAATTTGGATTAAAATACCATAGTTTTTCGCTGAATCCAGCCTTCCAATTCTGATTTAAAAACAAAAGCCCTGATAATTTGCTTTTAATGCAGGTTATAACTTGAAAAATAGCTATATAGATGGTATCTTTACAGGGCTGGGAGATGTAATACCCTCTTGTTCTGTACATTCACAGGCAAATATTGGCCTGTCCTTTTAATTCCCCATCTCTTGAAAGTCTGCCTTCTGCACGGGTGCGTGGAAAGGATGAAGCACAAACCATAGCCTTATGTCTGACCTTTGCCTCGTGACAAAGCAACAGGTAGTGTGGATTTAGGGGATATTTCAGCATGGTAGGAGCTATGCTGAATGGTAGCAGAGGAGCTTTGTAATATGTTTAACTGGAGTAATGACAGTTTTCTGGAGCGGCTTTACTAAGGAAAGAGGCTGCCGGAGTTCGCCTCACCTTGCTGAGATGTCCGCTCCATGCCATGCACAGTAAGACGAGAGTTGCTCCACTAGCATCTGGGTTGCCAGCTTTCAGTGGCACCCAAATCCTAATTTGAAAAGTTTTTCAAATGTGTGATCAATCTCTAAAAGTAGCCCAAAAGGGAATAAAAGTAGAGCATTGTAGGCTCTGAAGAAAAGAGCCTGTCTTAACAAGAAAATTATGTCAGGTGCTATATTTGCAGACATCTGCAAGGTCATAGGATCAAAGATGTCTCTTAACATATATTGGCTGCAAAATTATTTTTAAAACTTTTTCTTATCTGATCCAACCATTTAATGCTTTTGTTCTTGTGGTCTTGTTTTCTCTCTTCTGTTGTTTGCTGTTAAGCCTGGAATTCTGAAGACTGAAAAGGACAAGTTTTCATAAATATTACAACCTCTGTTTCCAATTGTTCATATTGTAGGTGGGCTCTAGCGTATCCTTGAAGTTCAAAGGCAGAGGAGGAAGGGCTGATGCTGCAGCCTTTATTTAACTGTTTGGGTCACAACCTTTAAGTTTTGAGCTGTCTCCTCAGCCCAGGAGCCATCTAGTGAGTAGTGTCCTGCTGATTTCTGTACCAATTGCACTTCTTTTCTATAGCTTTCATTGTCTTCCACTTTAGCCTTTGTCACCTTGTGTTATTTTAAGAGCTTTCTCTCAGGAAAAATGATTACTGGCAGATGAAGTTTGTGGTGTTTCCCACATGGGGTCTGATGACATAAAAAGAGAGATGGAGCCATTGCTTGATAATGGCAGTCCAAGGACAAGCTCTACTTGGTCTATTCTGGAGATATTCATGGAGCAGTGAATGAGAAGGGTGAACTGCTCAGTCGCTTATTTTAGGGACCCAGTGAACTGAGACCTAAGCATCAGACACAAATAGCACAAGGAATGGGCACTGTCTGCCTTTCCAACCCACCACTTTGACAGCAGAATTGCCTGTCTGACCTCAAGTCTCAATTTGCTGTCCTAGGAATCAGAGGCAAGTCACTGTTCAGAGAGGATTCTGAAAAGTTAAAAATGGGTGAGGGCGATTAAGGATAGAGCTAAATATCCCTCTGCTGAAGTTGCTGGAATTACATCAAGGCTCAACTTGGCACAGACGTTTGGGAGGTCTGTTAGTTATAAGAGTAACAGTGGTGAGAGAAGTAGTGCCAAATTCTGCCCAGTCAGTGGGCAGGAAGAATCATTTGGGGTTTGTGGCCTCCAATTCCAGATGACCTGAATCTAGTTAAATGGCAGAATCACAGAATCATAGAATGCTTAAGGTTGGAAGGGACCGCTAGAGGTCATCTAGTCCAACCCCCCTGCACACGCAGGGTCACCTAGAGCACGTGGCACAGGACTGCGTCCAAGCGGGTTTGGAAGATCTCCAGGGAAGGAGACTCCACAACCTCTCTGGGCAGCTGTTCCAGTGCTCTGTCACCCTCACTGTCAAGAAATAGCTATCTATAATGCTTTTGTTATTGCTTGGCTGTTTCTCTGTGCAAGGAAACAAGTCAGGTAGATGGACTGCGACTCATCTATTAGATGAACTGCATATGGAACAACCAGAGCCCTCTCTCATTGCTGAAAATAAGGAGTCTGGCCTCATTTAGGCCACCTTGCCTGTGCGTGAAGGGACCTTTAACAGCACAGCCAAACCAATTCAACAGGCTAAAGCTACTGCAGGAAAAATCAGATGAAAGGTTTTCCCTGAAAGATCCTATTTGTCTAATGCTAAACAGCAGTTGTTCACTTAAATGATTGAAAATCATGTTTTGTGATGAAAACGTGACTTCTTTTGTGCATCTAATCGACATTTGGAACATGTTTAATAGATTAGTATGGTAACTAAAAATGTTCCAAGTAACAACCAAAGTGAAGGCGTCATTGTCCCGTTAACTTGTTGCTGAAAGGAACAAACATGCTTGAAGAAGAATTTCTTCACAAACATCCTCTGTTCACCTCATCTTAAAGACGGAGCTGTGAAAGGCAACTGCTGTCAACAGTGCTATAAGCATTAGCCCTCTCTGGCTGGATTTTGGGAGGGGGAAGGAAAGGAGATATTTTTGGAAGGTATTTTGTTTCCTTTGTTTAAATGCCTTTTTCCTCTAGATATGGCTGACTTCTATTGGCAGACTTCTATTCTTCCTGCAACAGTGGCTCTACTACAGGATATTAGCCAACTAGTATGTTCTAGATATAGCAGTAGCCATGGGAATACTCTGCCCAATTATTTAGCACATCTTTGCCGTCTGAGTCCTCTCTATCAATGCAGATGTTGACACAATGCACACTGTGGTCTTGAGCTCCCCAGTACTTCGGAGCTGTTACATCCTGGTGGAGGCTGTCTCCACTCTTCCTACTGTATTGTGAGATCTGGAGACTTTTGCTTTCGAAAACTGAGTCTTCCCAATCATTTTCAAGAATCCGGGGTCCCAAATAAAAACATTTAGCAGCACAATACTTTGTGATAAATCCCTACAAGTAGTATCCCTAAAGGGAGTGGAAAAAAGGGCATTGTATGATCTGAGAAGAAAACGTCAGTTACAGCAAGCACTCTTGCTTACTTGCCTGCTCATTGGGGAGGTCTTCTGTATCCCATGTCTAAATTACATAATCAGTAACTAAGAAGTCTACTAGGCATGTGGGGAGACTTAATATGAGATCTTGAAGACCTAGATCTTGAAGAAGAAACTTTAGCATTGGCTGAAGACAAGGTGATTGTAGAGGGAGACCATATTCTTGCCTTTTAAGGCCCTCTGAAAACCTTATGCTTCTGAAGGGAATGCTTTATGAAAATCCCTAAATGTTATACTAGTAGAGTACCTTCTTTTTAATAGATTTCATTTTCCTACCTGCCACTGTATGTTCCATCAAGAATGATCTAGGACTTTTGTATACCTTAGCAATTCTATTTTTCTCTCTGTATTTCACTACTTACTATATAGTGTTATTCCATGTTCTTCATCTCGGACTAACATATATGGCAATTACAGTGTCTCTAGTTTTGTTTTGCTTGGTCTTTTATCCCCGCTGGAAACGCTGGGCTTTACACTGGTTGGTTCTTGTCTTTCTAAGATAATTAAGGACCATATACATTGTGGAAGAAATAGCCATGGCTCATGAGGAAGCTTGATGTCATTCAATTGATGAGCATATAGACTTCCTCAAGCAGCAAATGAAAGCTGCAAAGTCAGTGGCTAAAAATAAGGTTTTTGTTTTGGTTTGGTTTGGTTTTGTAAAAGACAAGTATTTTTCAGCTTTTGCTGTATCATCACAAGGGAATCAGGTCAGGACAAGAGTAGTTATTGATAAGAGTTTAGAGTGCGTCACTGCCAAACTATAACTTGCCCATTCCTAGGAAAGTCTACAAACAAATTAGATGATGTTTTACTCTCTTAGCTGTCTGTTTTTTGGTACCCAGATGGCCTGTTTATTTTGTGGCAGGGGGATGATCTAATGGGATGCACTCAAGTGGCACCAACTCTACTAGGCTCCGTGTGAAAATGCTGGTTCATGGACCTGTTTGTCCTGCTGAATCGGAGAAGAGCAGCTTGTGTTTCTGCTGTGCTTGCCTCATTGGCACTGTCCTGTGCTATTGTATTGCTCACTCTGTGTTACTTAGAATACATCCAGGTTATCTGGTCCTGGGTCTCTGTTTTCTAGTGATAGGAAACAAAATAAAGACATTTCTTGCATGTGGACTGCTGCTTGCGAAGTGCAGCTGAATTAAGAGCAGGGAGCAGAAGCCTGGGCATTAGGCTGAGCCCTGGGCTCATTTGCCAGTAATCGGGCCATTACTGGCCCATTTGCCAGTAGTTCACAGGGGGTTTGTCCTTGCTGCTAGTCAGGTACAAGCCATTGATGTCGCTTATAGGCGAGCGTGTGCAGTTGGAGCCCAAGCCCCAATGCAGCCTTTAACCATGGGCCCAAACTTGGTCTTTCCTAGCAGCACATAAAGGACCTGCTACAGCAGAGACCAAGGACAGCAAGGAGTGGGTGTAAAACAAGCAGGTAGTGCATTTGGTTTTCTGTCCACAACTACACATCTTGATAAACCATGGACATAGGTAGCCCTGGAGAAACTGCTGGTTTCTTCTTTCCCAAATACAGAATGCTCTTTTACTGGACAAATGAGAATGAGGATTATGGCAACAGGGTGAGGCCTGTGCAGGACAGGTGACGGAGAGTTTTCAGAGACCTTCTGCATAGCCTCTCTGTGTTGGTTCTCCCCATCCCATCCATCCCAGAGGTGAGCCTGAGCGGCCACTGCCCTTTTGCTTGGAGTGAACACCTTTCTGTGCAGCTCTTGGCTTTCTGCAGATGTTTTAACTTGCTATGAATTCTGGTGATTTTCTGTAGGTAAGAAATGTGAGGAATTTGTGATTAAACTCAGCAATGACAGTTTTGGAAAACAGTTATAAAATCTTGTCTCGTTCAGTGGGTCCTTGATGTCTGGGTTTTCCAAACAGTGCTGGCTTTTAGCATGCAGTATTTACTGTGCTATCAGCAGCACAACTGCAGAACTCTCTCAGCATTGCAAAATGCAAATACAAGACACCAGTCTCCCAAAGCCACACTTTCTGAAAGACTAAACACATCTGGCTTTTGTTTTTTTACCACAAATTCTTGTGCTACATGCTAGGCCCATATCAGACCTCTGAAAACCCTGACATGAAGACCAGACATAAATCTAGGACAGTCCTACTGATTTAGGCCGCTGGATTGCCATGGGTGAGTTCCTGCTTGTGAATAGTCCTTTTGAGGTCAGTGGCACTTCTGACTTTTTTGAAGTACTTTACTAAAATGAGGACAGTCTAGTGAAGTCTTTCCCTTCGGAAGCTGTGGGAAGTGATGCCTTCTGCACAAAGTACATGGTCCTTGGTGGAGATTTGCGTAGTGCTCTCTGGGAATGACTCCCTTTTCTACCTAAGGCAAGCTCCACCATCAGCCCCCAAAGGAAGCCTGTCCTGCCCTGCCTGGAAAGACGTGCAGCCTTCATAGCAAGAGGCACAGGGCTCCCCAGAGATGCAGATAGAGGCACGAGGTGTAGGCTAGGGAGACTGGAGAGAGAACAGACAGGTTCCCCTAATCGAAGAAGCTTTTCATTTAATTTTGTTTGTTTTCTTTTTAACGGTTTAAAATAAAGAGCAGGGCAAAAGTGAGAGATAAAACTTGAGCAAATTGCTTTTTGGCAGCTCTGTTTCACTCGCTGGTATTCTGCAAATGTATCAAAGCTCTTTGCAGCCTAACATTTACAAAAACCCTCTTATTTACAGGTAAAGGTGGTATCCAGACTGCTGCTTGTTCACCAAATAACTTACTTTAGGACTATGCTGCAGAAATGTTCATGGAGAGGATGAGGGAGGCTCCCTCCTTGAGTAAAAAAACTCCTATTGCAGTAACACCATAACCTTCAAGAGAAGTGGGTACTGTAGAAGAGCAGTTACTTTTAAAGTTTGAAAAACAAGTTTCAATTGGCTACAACAGGAGAGTAGTGACAGCAGAGGGCTATGTCACAGGCTAAAGACTTTTTTTTTGATTTAGAGCCTTGTGTGTTACACAAGTGCATCAAAGACTAAGATCTCACTTTTTTAATATATATGTATACGTGTGTGCCTGTGTACACACACTTTTTAAAGTCCTTGTATAGAAATGGAGGAATTGAGTCTAACTATGCCAAGGGCCATATGTTTACAGCTGAGCTGGAAAATACTTTAAAATATTTAAAATAGGGGTTTATAATGGAAACACTGACACATCCTTAAATATGTTGATGCTAATAGGCACCACTATAATAAATCCCATAGAGGATTTAAAAGATATATCTGCTATTCTGGAAGAGAATATACTGGCTTCTGGCTGAGGTAAAGCTTGTCATTTCTTTTTTTCAAACCATTTGAATCTTGAATGGCATGTAAGTAGCCCTGGATTATATCTAACACTTCAGATGGTACCAGTATGTAGCAAAATAATGCGTTTGATATCTAAAAGTTTCCCAGATGCAGTATGGGAACCACAGTGCTATTCAGAATATGTAATTCCACCTGTATATATCTGACATAGTGCACGAAGACATTCCAGCTTTTTCTCAGTTTTTTTTATTTCCTGAAATAGGTCCTTCTATTGAACAACTCTACATTATTTTTATGCTGACTGAAATAACTAAATTCCTGCACTTATTAGAATTCATCCCAGGAGAAACCTACCTTCTTCATGTTAACTTTATTCCTAATTATTTTCATACTATTTTTAATAGGCTTCAGTCTTTCCTATATGCGGCAGTAGAGAAGCACACTCTAGCATTTATATGTGCTAGTATCTTTCACGTAAGCTCTGGTGAGTGCACTAAGAGGAGATCTTGTCTCTGCAATGGTGGGGAAAGCCAGCTCCGGGCTAGCTGCAGCAGCTGTGTAGCACGGTGTAAAGCACCATACGCTAGCTCAAGGGCAGGAAGTTGTGCTGCCATTCAGACAACGGCAAGGGAAGGAAAGGAAACTCAATGCAATGACAGGATCTGGGCTTCAGCCGGGCTACCTAGGTCAACATCCTTGTTCTTAAAAGCAGTGCAAGTAAGAAGCAGGGAAATAAAATTATACCAGAATGCTGCTGTTTTGGTGAAAATCATCCTTCCCTTTCTCTTTTTAAATACAGCCTCTTCCAGGTAGTTAACAGAAAGATTTTGATGTGGTTTTATCAATAGATGTCCTCTTATCCTTTGCTTCTCCCCACATATACATCGCCTTTCCTAAAATTGCACTGGGGATTGGCAGGTGCAGCCACATACTGAAGAGAGAGAGGGGGAGTTGCTGGGGATTTGGATATTTAAGTGATTGCTATCACCATGATGCTTCAGCATCTATTTGCATCCACGGGATGTGAGCAGAAAACCAAAAATAGTGCTTTCCATGCCGCTCTTGCCATAGAAATGTAATCTTAGCTTGGGAGGAGGGTGCTGGGCTGTGGGATTGCTGCCTCGTGTCACATCCCTGCTCCTCGCAGCAAAGCCTGACCTCTGGGGTCCTGCTCAGAGCACAGCTTGGTGAGCCACGGCGAGCAACCCAACTAGCACTGCTCACACAGGCAATGGGCAAGGCATGGGCAGCCATGGCCTCTCAGGCTGTCTTTCCAGCAGGTAAGACTGAGGCCAAGGCGGGAGGACGCTGCTCCACCAAGCTAGCTGCTTGCTGTACGGGGAAGGTTGGCAGTGGTGCCAGCTCCATGTCTTGTCACAAAACATGACCTTGGCTAGGTTTTCTTACATCCACTGCTCCTGCAGGGAGGTAGTAGTCTAGGAGCCATGGTTTACCTTGGGGAGAGGAGAAGGTCTTGTGGCTGGTGTAGCTTGCCACCTCCCTGATCTTGCAAAGTCTGTAAACAACCAAAGAGCAATGGTGCCAGGGAGGTTTCCTGGGGGAAAACGGCAGGCAGCTCCCCTGGAGTCTGGCTATGCATGTGGGATGGGCTCCGGCTGTCCCAGGGGTCCTGCCTCCTTACCCCTCACAGCCAGGCAGTCGCACTGCCCAGCTCTTCTGATGACACCCCTGCCCAAATCCTATGTTTTCTAAAAGGTTGTGGTGTTTTGGAGTTTTTTTGACCAATGCCCCTGTTTGTGAGTGCCAGCAACCAGCAGCGCTGCAGGCGTCACTGAGGTGGCTGCCACGGCTGTCAGAGCTCTGGCCTGGTGCTATCGCATGGCCTGTGAGCTCCTGCTTGGCACTGACGAGCAGCTGACCTGACCCCAGGGCTTTTGCCATGACGCCACGGGCTTGCCACCTCAGCCTGTTTTCCTCCGGATTATTTCAGGGCTCGGATTTCTCTGGCGTGGGGCGGAGTTTTTGGCTGCAGTCAAGGCTCAGTCACAAGACCCAAATGGGAGACTGCGAGGCCAAGCTGGGGGAGGCCCCACGTCAGCGCTGCCCGTGGGGGTGGTTCTGTGCGAGGGTAGGGAGCGCCTGAGGTTACTGGCTCCAAACCTCCAGTTTGGCCGCTGGCGAGCTTCAGTCTGACATGGGATCCATGCATGTGCTTCTAAGCACGTTTTCTTGCCCAGGGATCAGTCTTTGCTAGGCCAAAACTAAAACAAATGTCCTCACAGTGGCAAGCAGGAGAAGGCAGAGCCCGGCACTTCGGTTGGCTCTGGGCTGTCTTAGTTTCCCCTCAAATATCTTTGAGAGCAGGTGGTAACAGTACGGAAATGGGCACAGGGGAATCCCTCATCTTCTAACTGCAGCACGACTCTAGCTTTTTGCTCATAGACAGCCAGAGGCAATGGAGAGGTCCTTTTTCCTTCTCTGCCATCTTGAAAATTAGCAGCAGAGAAAAACATCGCCTTCTGACTGACTCAGCCTGCAGTGATGGGTAAACTTTATCCCATTAACTTGATCCAAGCAGAGGCTAGTTTGATCCCTTTTCCCCCTTCAGTGTAGCTCTTGGGGAGCACGTGTTGGGGACCAAGGCCTGCTGAAGGTGAAGGTGAAACTAAAATCCCTGTTACTGCCTTCACAGGAGCAGCAGCAAGGCCTGAGTTTTTGCAGTTGCCATCAGAAAACCCCAGAGCTTGCTGCCATGATCTTCCTATTTTCTTCATCAAGGTTTAGTGACAGCATACTTAGTCTTTTTTTGTTGCTGCTAGATTTCCTTGCTGTTCATCATGGAACAAAATGTTCCCTGGCCAGTGGCTTTCCTGGTATGTGCCAGGAGCCTGCTTCCCTTGGAGAAAAGCCTCGTGCCCCGAGTGAACTATGTGGGAAGAAACTATGTTGATCGTAGGGTGAAAAATTGTGCAGTATGTCTGAGGAGGCTTAAAGACAAGGCTGAGAGTGTTGCAAGGTCAGGCTTCAGGGCTGTGCAAAGAGGAGCTTTCACGGGAAAGTGGAAAGGGGGTCAGGTTGCTTTGGGGTGAAACACTGAGCTGTGTACTGATGGAAATAAAAAATGGAAAAAAATCACTGGAAAATCTCAGTGAGACAAAAGAGACTTTGAGAGGGGGACTAGGAACATCCTTGCTGTTCTCTGAGCTATGGTGGCTGGCGGTTATCATAAGTAGGAGTGACAGAAAACAGGCAGTTTGATAGAAATAGATGATTGACTGCTGTCCCCTGCCATTGTGCCACAGGCGCAATAGCATATAATTTCTCTTGTATACTGAGCAAGGTCCTCCTGGAAGCCTCCTAAAAGCCTCCTTATTTCCAGTGTGCAGGAGGAGGCCCAAAGAAGCGAGTTAAAGCATTTATTCAATGTGAGGAGTGTGGGTGAGGCATGGCTCTGGAAAGCTCCAGGCCTGAGAGCAGAGCTGAGGGCAGGGAGCGAGGAGGACAGAGCTGCAGACACGTTTCTGGCCCTCGTGGTTACTGTGGGTGGCTGAGGGGGGCGGCAGAGACACCCTGCAGTTCTGCTTGCACGTGTGTACAGCTCGATGCACAGCGCCGCAGCGCAAGTGCTGGAGAGCCCTCAACTCACAAGTGTGGCAGCTCCATCCCTGCAAGAGGCCCAACAGGCACCAAGTGCAGCATCGCCAGGTAAGATTCATATGTGCGTGCACAGAAAAAAACCTGGTGAAATGTAGCCTTCTAAACAGCTTATGGAGCCCTTAGAAAGATATCAGCTTCTTGAAAGCCTAGAGTTCCCACAAATGGGATTTAATATAATTTCTTCTGCAAAAGACTAACAAAACCTTTAATATTTTGAATTTCCATGAGTTTTTTTTTTTTTTGTCTTTTAATCCTGCCTTCCTTCTGAATCAATCCCAGAGATATGGCTTTCTTGGGTTAAGGTCTTATACTTAAGTAAAATGATCTCCATTACATGTTAGCAGGTGGTCCCACATCACGTGACTCAGGTGACCAATTGAGTCTGAGCAAGGATGAGCTTCCTGCAAATAATGAATAGAAACTATCGTTTGTATTAGATGATTTACAGATACAGTAGTGGCTTTGTTACCTGAATAAACAACTCATTATGACCACGTTTTCATGCTTCCTGCGATAATTAACAATTCCTGAATTGAAATAGTAAGACAGCAGTAAATGTTTATATTATGCTAGTGTCTAAAGACCCCAGCATGGGTCCGTGTCTCTTGCACAGACTGCTCGAGCAGAGGCATGAGAATCATCAGACAGACAGAATCCTTCCATTCAAACCATATGGCATTTCCCTGGCAGCTCCCTCCACCCCTACTCTGGGGCCTTTCCAAGAAAGGAGAATGGCTACTGCTGTGCACCATCTTCTGACTAATCAATCTGTCTTCACTGCTCAAATAATATCAGTGTGGTAGCATATGAACCTCAGATATAAATCACAATAACATAATTTATACAGTAATTAGGAGGAAAATTAAATTAAGTTACAAGTTGGTAATACTTTTGGGATTGTTTACAGTTTCCATCAAGCAGAACAAAATTTGAGGGATCAGGATCAGCAGGCTGCCTAGCTTTCTGACACAGCTGGGTAAGAACAGCTTTATCAGAGCAGTGCTGCCAGTAAGACTAGACTTTTCCTCTGTGCATTTTGGTTCCCCAACAATGGAGCTGTGGATTAGTTGGATCCTATTATTAACTTGTCTCAAAGTATTATGCGAAATTAATAAGCACAAGGAAGGCGTGCTTTCATATCTTCAGCAAATTGAGAATGTCAGAGAGACCATGGACTTAATATGTAATGGGAGGTATTGGGAAGCTGCAGAGATTTCATAGAATCATTAAGGTTGGATGAGACCTTTTAGAGATCATCTAGTCCAACCCTCCTGCACACGCAGGGTCACCTAGAGCGTGTGGCGGGTTTGGAAGATCTGCAGAGAAGAAGGTTTCAAAACCTCTTTTGGCAACCTGTACCATTTCTGTAATAAAGGTAACAGAACCCTTAAATGAAAGATTGTGAACAAACTCTTGTCTTGATCTTATCTGCTATGTAAGAACTACCTTAATATTGGATTTAAAAACCTCTACTATCCCATTACATTTGTAACATGCTTTGGGTAGTGTGGGTACCTACACATGAACCACATACTCAGACTGTGCTGTTTGGGAATCTGGTTTAGGCACAGTTTGGACTCAGCAGATCTAAGTGATACTTCAAGTGAAGCGATACTGAATTACTAGATGCTCTTCTCAGTAGTTCCATTGGATTGTATTAAAATCAGTTGCCTCAGATGTGGGTTACTTAGCCGAGGTAATTTCTTCAGCCAGTCTAGACTAGTCTTTCCTCTCCTATGTACCTTTTCAGAAACCTAAGTTTAATTCCACTTCCTATGGCATGGCAAGTTGTACATTCCTCTTGTCTCATACAAGAACTTTTCACTGCAACTGGGCAGCCTCTTCTGAAAATGATGTTAATCAAAAGCTATGGCTTGCATGGCAGGGCCAGTTTAATTAGCCAAAAGTAATAACATGAGCACAATAACAAGAGCCAGTGCAAGTACCTGCTCAGGTTTAATCTTGGAGAAGTTCTCAGGCCTGGCTGCTGACGGGTGGCATGAAAAAAATTGCAGTATGTGAGAAAAGTATCTCAAAACGACTCTTCAACAGATTTGCTGGCAAGGATCATTTCCTTCATTGTAGGATCACTTGGCAGATTTATAACAAGTAAAGCAGAAGAATCTTGATTTGATTCAGTACTTAATATGACATTGTAAATAAGAAATCAAAGAGGAGGTAAGGAATCCTAACCGTTGGCTAAAAATGTTTCAAAGTCTGTTGTTGTGAAATGTGTTGTCCTTCCTTATTGAAAAGACTGGCTGGTTAGAGAGGGTCACACACACATAAGGTTGTTTCCACTGGTTATTTTTGCAGGTGCCTTCATTCCTCCCCAAAAAGCCCTCAAAGACTGTGCTACAAGTACCTCCACTACAGTGGATTTTAACGATACCTAGATGTCAAAAGCCTAAACCTTAATTCATCTCTGACTTGTCATTCATGTGACTTGTCATTTTTCAATTAAAACCTTTCCCCCTTACCCTTTTCTTTTTTAATCTTACTTCAGTGATATTGAAATTTGATCCTTTTATATTGGATAGCAGCCAAGCATCTGAATTTGTGAATACTAAACTGTGGGAGACACTGGCAACCTGTAATGTCTACTGTGCCATCCTTGTAGTGCAAACTAATAGGTGTTTGGAAAAGCCAAGGCAGCAGGTAAGAAGGCATCTTTCCTTCATGGTCTGAGCACAGGGCTGCACTGAGGGCTGGTGACACAAGAAAGTAGGTACAAAAAGCCTTGTGCCACGGTGGTGGGAGGATCTGGAATTTCAGTCCTTGCTTAAATTTCGGTCTATTATGTAAAGAATGTTTCACACTTCTGGCCAGGACAATTTTGAGGGTTTTTTTGAGTCTCATGTCTTTCTTTACTGACTTCCTGTCAGTTTTTCTTCTAAAGTTTGGAGCAACTATTGTCTCTTAAAGTAGAGTGTTCTGCAAAGAGCTGTTCCCTGTTATTCCCACAGTCACTCCACGGAAAACCCCAGAGCTCTCTGCCAGTTTTCCTCCCCATTCCACCACATACCCATTAAAATAGCTAGAATATTCTTTTTTCTTCCTTTTTTTTTAATTTTGTTTTGTTTTTGTTTTGTACTTGAAGAGCTTTTCCTCAGGAGAGGAGCTTTCTGTCTGCTTCTGCAAAGTATTATCTCCGTATCTGCTAGTATTTCCCAGGCTGCCATGGCTCAGTATGTTTGGATTGAACACATTTGCTTTGCGGAAGCTGTAGCTATGGCTGTAGGCATCAGCAACAGAAATGGATGTCAGCATGGCTCACTTGCATTGCCCAGATTGCACTGGATCCCTCTTTACTCCTAGAATAAATTAATAGAGAAAGACACATCTGAGCTTGAGAGCTAGCTGCTGCTGAGAGCCCACCAAAAAGGAATGCCTGGCAGCAACAATGTGTCTATGAAGAGTGAGCATGAAGTGAGCTCAGTTACTGCACGAGTCCTGCAAAGCCTTCACGAGTGCTGGCCAACCACAGTTCAGATCTCACTGTGTTCAGGTGGACATATATAGGCCAAACATTAAGCCATCTTCTAAAGGTTCACAACACTTTCTGAAGAACGATGCCATGTCAGATCAGAGCGTGTCTGTGAGTTATATTATGCCTTTTTTTTTTTTTTCCTGATTTGGGCTGAGTTGTTGGGTGATACTTTAGAAACAGAGTTTTGTTACTGTGGTATTCAGGTTGTAGGTTTTCAGGAATGGGACAGAGTGCTGTTTTTCTCCAGTCCTAGCTGCTGTATGTGCCCCCTGCATGACACCACAGCCAAGGGTCCTGCAGTATGAGAATGGTGATTCCACCAGAGAGACTTCTGCCATGTTGAAAGTCGACAGGGCCATCAGCCAAGACAACCACAGTTGTGTGACTGCAAGAGCCACATAGGTGGGTTTGGTTGTAATCAGTGGCAATTTATATAAAAAGCACCCAGAAAGACTAAGGCCAGAAAGAATAAGTTTACTGAAACCTATACTAGGATTAGGGCAGTTTAACTGGCTTTCTAACTCATTTTGCATTAGGCACTGTTGAGTGCAATTGAGTGTACAACTCCTCTCTGGTCTGCTGATATTTTTTGTCTGCTGTTATTCTGGTCAATTCTCCACAAAATGCAAGTACCTCTTCTTTTAAAATGCGGAATGTGCAAAAACACGCAATTTACAGCTACCACTAAGATAGGTTATAACTTTTGTGGAATGTGTGACTGCAACTTTTTAAGGCATATTTGCCTAAATATGCCAAGTATTTGACTTTCAGCTAGCTTGGATAGCAAGAGTGAAGTCATGCTCTTCAGTAAAGACTGCACGAGATTGGCTTGTTATATGCTTACTTGAAGAATTATTTTGGTGCCTCAGTCCAACAAAACAGTAATTCTTTCCAGGACCCCATATAGTCAAATGGAAAAATGGAATCACTAAATTCACACCTATAAAAAATGAGCTGGACATAATACATATATATGTATAGCAACTAATTACTCTGCACTATAAGAGAATGATCTTCATATATGAAATCTGAGAAATTCGTAGTCAGTATGTGTGACATCTACAAAAACAGAGTCTACACACAACACTTGGAGTCACTGGAGATCTAAATGAGAATTTGTGGGGGACGGAAAGTCAGCAGTGTGTATTATTCATCATTTGTCATTTGCAGTTGAGGAAATGGAATGCCCTCTGACACATCTGAAGAAGTTCATGATTTATTGGAAGTAGTGAAAGAAGTATAAAGCCAAATAGTAATAAAATCCCCTGGGCATAGCTTACTACGGTCTTTTACATAGCGATAGAGCCACTGTAAATAGTTGGACTCTGATAAAAATCCTGGCAAACGTTCAGCATGAAATGTTTGAGATATGAAAATATTCATTCTTTGAAGTCAAGAGATTTTAGCCTTGTCCAGCATCATAACACTAAAACCCCATTACATTTGTTGAAAAATCATTCAAGCTCTCAAAAATCAAACACATTAAGATGAGACTTCTACCCTTTCTCATCTGACAGCAATCCTCCTGCTACAGCTGCAGAGCCTTGGCTTGTTGGACCTGTTGTTGCAGCAGCAGAACCCTGTTAATTCACAGTGAACAGAGCGGGCATTCTAGGAGTTTTGCATTTGGCCTGGGACTGTTTTACCATCATCTATTTTCAATAACCGATACAATTAGAATCATTCCATAGAAAACGGACGGATGGAACAAAGTACTCATTGCCTTAAAAAGTGGCTATATAGTGATTATGGAAATTTAATGAGCTAATTAAGTTAGCTGTTTTCTGACTATTACCTATAAACATCATTTCTGCACACATGCCCAAATGCAAAAGCAGTACAACATCACAAACTGGAAATCAGTATGTACTCCTGAGGAGCAACATTGTTTTAACAAATGATATGTGGCAAATGATTGTGACATGACCACACACTGATTTCTTCCTGTTGTTGCACTGCAAGTTAGTTAGTTTGCTTTGTGAACTGGGAATTCCATGCACTAGTGTGTGGATGGAAGCAAGGGGAAGAGGATATAGACAAAACCAAATCAAGAATTCACCTGTCATGAGGCCAAGCAGGAGAAAACACATGCTACTGAGGTATGCTTGCTATGGTCTTTTAAAAAGCACCCAGCCTACTGTAAATAGTTGCACTCAGGCAAAAATAAATGGTGTTGGAATGGGTTTGTGGCTGTATGTTATGTAACATCTCCAAAGTCCACCTGTATTCTTGAGTTTTGTCCTTGGCCTTTTCTCTAAATTACCACAAGTGTACAATAGTCATGGAATAATTAGCAATATGTACTCAAAAGGCAGCAGATCCAAATTTGTGCAGAGTAATCAGGGGAAAAATCAAAAGTTACCAGTGCAAGTGTAAGTTAGTTCAGTGATTCATATGTCAATGAAGTTCACATAGCAAATCATATGGAATAGTGCTGTAAGTGATATGCTAAGGCAGGAGAACAAGAACCACATGTCAGTGTCAAATAGCTCCATGCAGTTATAAAATGATTGTGTCAAACAGAGCAGAGTTAAATTCAACTTTTTTGAGTTGTGGTTACACACAGTCCTCTTGCTACTCAAACAGACACAGTTCCTTTTTCTTGCTTTTTTTTAATTTTTGCATGGGCAAGAAGGAATTAATAACATCGGGCTTTACCATCACGCATCACTATTTCCTTGTTTTTTTTTCTCCCTATGTCAGATAATTTTAGAAGGCAGTTTCACAAATGAAAATGCACACTCCATTCAGCTTTGGATACAAATGTTCCATATTTGTAGCCAGTGTTTGATAGTGAATTCGTGCTCTGGCAGTTTGGCCATCGAAATTGTCAGCCATTTAAACAGAGTTCAAACACAGCTTGGAAATACTGCTTATAGCCTGGAGTAGGCACAGCTGAAGATGCAGAAATGCCTAGTGAGATTTTCCTAAGCGTGCTGCAGGGCAGACACATCTGTGTTTCACAATATGTACAGCTGCCTAGCACAACCATTTGACAAAATGTTCCCCTTTTGTCTGTCACCATTGAAGTCTCTGGCACCCCTAATAGGTACCTCAGCACGTCCTGACATCTCTTTTCTGAGAGAATGTTATAATGATTTGGCCTGTCTTGTGTAGTCGCATTTTCTTCTATGATTTTTTTTTCTCCCCAAATTATAGGCACTTGTGGTGCAGCATGATGGCTTCCCAGCTGCACATTGCATTTGGACGGTCTCTTGCACGGTCTACGTGAAGCTCTGTTGTCCATTAGAGTCTTCACAGTCCCTGAACAGTCAAGGTACCTTTCATTCTGTGTTGCTGTCAGCTCGGCTAGCCCTCAGCCTTCATGCAAAAGGAGATAATGTTCCTAAATAAGCCCAAGCTTCCTCCTTCCTGCCCAGCTGGTTTTCCTGCTGATGACCGAGTTAGCAATTGCGAGGCAGTTGCCCACAGACTCCATTATCCTGGGCCCTCACAGGGCTATGTGCCATGTACATTGTCTTTCAGTGCATGTGTGCTAAAGATTTCCTAGGACAGAAAAGCACTCGAAGGGTTCTGCAAACTCTGTAAGTGGATACACAGATAGAAGTGCAAAAGCAGCATTGAAAGCACTAGTTTAATCTCATTGAAATAAACATTTACAGCTTTTTTGACCTTTTCCTGTAGATCATGTCAAGCCCTTCATCAAGTTTGGTGTGATTTAAAATTTAGAGCAACAGTCCCTTTAGGCTGTTATATTAAAGTCCAGATGCAAGTGAATGTTCAGACTCAGTCTGAAATTTTCCACCAATTTCCAAATTCATAACCTGCAGGCAATTGCAAGAAGGTTGGCTGCACATGCCTATTCATTGATCCCAAAGAGGGACTCTTCGTGCGCAATGGCAGAGGGATGATGTAGTTTCCCCCTTATTGCTTTGAAATAAAGATAATTTAGTAACATGGCAGGTTTTTTTGAGAACCTGCATTTTCTAATCTTCAGTTCACAGGCTATTTTCTTATTTACTCTACTGAAGCATTGTCAACATCTAGGATAAAGAAATATTTCTTATTACCTATTACCTTATTCTACAATATCAAATATTCTGAAGCTGCTCTAGCCTTCACTTAAGGCCATAGATCTGTATCATGTTAAAAAGATGATGACATGCACAGAATCTCTTAACTAGGGTAATGCAAATAGGATTCTGGGAAACCGGCTTTGACTTTGGTCAAGGAGGTAGGACAGAATTAAGGAATATGTTTGGAGGAATACCTCATATCGCTGCAGGCCCAGGGACAGGAGCTAACATGTTGCAGCCACCTACCTGCCACACTCCTCCTCGTTAGTGCTGGCAGGGAAGGCGTCTCCCTCAGCCTGAATTGCAGTTGCCTGGCCCTGGACACCTCTCATCACTGTCTGGCACTGCTACTTGTCTGTAGCCCCAGCTCCAACTGTATCCACCACATCTATCCTACAGATTACTGGAGGTCTTAAATGAGACCAGGCCCTTATGCTGGGCTCAGAGGACACTTTTTGCCTGCTCAGGATTGGCCTTTTCCAGCTGCCTTGTGTTGCTAAAACATTTTTTGAAGGGCTGGAAGTTAGAAACGCTCTCTACCTAGATGCAGCTATTCAGCCCTATGCTGAAACTTTGCCCAAGCGCTGACATTAGTCACACCCCATGGTGTAATTTTTGTCTTTATAGTGTCATTTGTAGCTTAGACAGCCACAGTGAGTCTTCACTGGTGTGTCTGCCACCTCCGCTGATTTGTCTGAGTCAGTGAACCCAAGTCACTGCTGCTGCTGCTCCTAACTTGTGTCTAGGTGAGAGGCAAATAGGGCTGCTCATTCCCTTTTGGGGTATGCCAATGAAAGGAATGCAATAATGTGGTGCTTTGATTATTGTTAATCTTCTTTTAGGACAGGTTTAGATTTTTTTTAGCCTATGCTTTCTTTATGATGGGTCTAGAAACACATAAGATTGAACATCTCTCCTTAAAAGGGAAGAGGTAAGGATGTTCAGGACAGTATGGCAAGAAGAAGAGTGCAGGGACTGCTCAGATGTGGCTGAAGGTGAGCAGCAGTCTCAAATCCCTGGGTTGAGTCTCATCACCCATCCCCTGCCTTGAGGCTTACAGGAGGTCGGTGCTTGCATGTGGGTGTTGCAGCTTGGCCCCTCCTGTAATTTCATGGGTACAGGAAAATCACTCTGATTCACACTGCTGGTGCCTCTTAAGCTTCTTGTGTTTCTCGGGACTTCCCCATTCTCTCTTCTCCCTTTTCCATGTGCCAACCTCTCTCCAGTATTGCCCTCCCTCTGTACTCTCTCTTTCCTGTCACCAGGCCACTCTATGCAATGGGTTTTCTCTGCTTGCCCATGGTCAGAGACCTTTGTAGGAATTGGGATTTCTTATGGAACACCTTACCTAATCTATAAAGCTAGCTGGCAACATAGGAATCTGTCCAAAATCAGGCACATTTTTAAACCCTATGAATTTCATGTGAGAATGAATCATAGAAAGAGTCATTTTCTTCTCATGATGAATAAGGAACTGTATTAAAATTGGGAAATAAAATGATTTGTAAAGCAACTTTTTTTGTTCCATTAAATATCTGCCCTATGTTCTCAACTCCCCTCTTTTTTTTCCCTAAATTTTTTTAGAGAAAAAGATACAGTTCTCCTCACCATCCAAGACATAAAATAAAACATCTTGTTTTGGATCAAATTCAGTATTTTGACCTGCAATGAATCTTCCCCTACAAAAAAAAAAAAAGAAAAAAGAGAAAGAGTAGATAAACTACTTTTGTTTGACTCATGACAAAAAAAAAAAAAAAAGTGTTTTGGTGTCAACACCAAACCAAATAAACCCATTATTCACATGGCTTGAGGGAAAGGTCTGCTTTGAGTTGAGTGCTGGAAGATGAACTTAATGTTGCATTTGACCTTGCTGATCCCCAGGAAAGGAAGACACTTGAGTCAGCTGCAGATCAGGGAGGTCCTGAAGCACCAATTAAACACGGCCGGGGCATGAAGTGTGATGAGGCAGCGTTAGACAGCGTTGGGCCTGGCATGGGCAGCAGCACTGAGGTGCCTTTTGATGCTGCTGTCCTAAGGCTTGCCCCAGCAACGTCCAGTTTGGTGACACATTTCACATGGGAGGCCATGACTGTCTCCTTAGCCTAGTCCTGACACTGGACTTAGTTAGGCTGGAGAGAGAGAGAGAG
Source organism: Tinamus guttatus (assembly GCF_059628265.1). Classification (NCBI taxonomy): domain Eukaryota; kingdom Metazoa; phylum Chordata; class Aves; order Tinamiformes; family Tinamidae; genus Tinamus; species Tinamus guttatus. Next base: position 431,482 of record NW_028289022.1, read on the forward strand.
AGAGAGAGAGAGAAAGAAAGGAAGAGAGAGGGGTGGGGAGGGGGAAGAGGGAAAGAAAGAGAAAGGGAAAAGGAAGGAAGGGAGGAAGTGATGGAGGGAAAGATAGAGGGATGGAGGGATTGCCTGCCTAATACTGATTTGCCCCAAAACTCAGGTGCATGCCTGTTTTGTTGGGAGGACATCCATGCTGTGGGGTCTCCAGTCCCTCCTGCTCCCCGTGCTTCCCTCCCTGCCTCCCGGTGCAGCGCACAGGCTCTTGGCCCAGGCCAGGCTGGTGCTGCTCTCACTCCTTGGCCGGAGCTGGGGTGCGGAGGCACCGCAGGTGGCGCTCCGACCCGAAGGAAAAAATCACGGCCTCTGCGATGCTCCCAGCTCCACTATTTCCTGGAGCAAATGATCCAAGGTAGCTAATCTGAATCCAGTCTCCCATTTGACAGCACGTTGCTTCCAGTGATTAGGCTGGAGCCTGCTGCTTTGCTTTCCAAGTTTTATTAATTTCACTGTGCATTGCTGTTGGCTGTGCTTCCCAATAGCTAGTGTTTTTTTCTGCTACAGATGGAAAATAGGCACATACAAAGAACTGTCTTCGAATTCAAACCTTGCGGGGCCTGAACTTGAGAACATTGGTGCACAGTTGTCGTGTGCCACCAAGTGCAGGCAGTAATTTAAAAGCATCTGCACTCGTGTTTACATGGGCTATGTTTACGGACTTTCCTAAAAGTGATGTGAAATAAAGTAGAAATGGCAGGGAGTGATGCTGCTTGAGCAGCTCCTCTGCCCACATGTCCCCCGCCGAGTATCCAGGCCCTCTAATTGCCTTGGTACAACTTGCAGCTTCATGCTGACGTGCAGGACATGTCACTGTCAGCACATTCAAACATCCCACAAGGCCAGGAGCTGGCTGGCTGGGGTTTCTCCAGCTCAGAGGAGACTGGGGTGATGTATTCTCCATATATTTCCCCTCAAATTAAAAGGGCTTGGAATACATTGTACCAGTCACTGCAATTTAACAAGCAGAAGCTGTAACTGGCTGCTGTGTGCAGCCAGTGGGGAAGGGATTCCTTCCTCCCGTCCCCACCACAGGGTGAGCAGCATTCACAGCTGCCTCTTGGGTCATCACCCAGCTGGGGCTCTGGGCCTGCAGGCTGCTCTCCAGCAGCTCTTCCCACTGCTGCCTCCGGCACCAGTAGAGAAAAGGATCAGCTGTTCCCACCCTCCCTGACACAGCTGGAGAACAACAGGAGAAGCAAAACTGAAAGGCCATGAGGAAGGGGTAAAAACAAGAGGAAGCAGAAAAAAAAGGAAGTAAGAAAGACTGTCAGAAAGAAAAACAGAATGTCTTAGTGCAAAGATGTGGCTATGAAAATAAACCTACCAAATGGTACAGAGAAGTACACTGAGACACCTCTGAGGAGGTGGATTTGCTGTTAACCTGGGCTTAGACACCAGCTCCTGAAGAAAGAGATCTTACCTGTAACACAAGCAGACAAAAAGCACCACACAGCTGAAGTTACTGATCTCTCTTTGAGTTCTCTGCAGCTGCAGCTTTGCTATCATGATGTTAAGGGTGGTTCACTGCAGAGCTCTGCTCCTCTGACAGCATCTTTTGCTGCATAGTATGGTGCTCATGTTTAGTACTTTTTCATTCATTTGACAGTGCAGGTGTGTGCAAGAAATGGAAAATGTGTATGAATTTAATATTCAAGACATAAAATCTTATACCATGTTGTACCTTATAATTTGAGTGAGCAGAGCATAGTGAGTGAAAATATGCAGACAGGTTTTTCAGTCTCTCTCCCTGTTGCTGTCTCCTACAGTGGGCTGTTTTGGATAACAAAACACTGGAGATATTACAGAAACTACCATATTTTTTTCTGATGCTAGTGTTCTGGCACCTAGAAAATCAATAACATTTATTAGAAGAACAGGGTCTTGTACAGGGCTTGCTTTTTGGCCCATTTCACTGGTTTGTTGCTTCTATATTAAAAATATGCCCATCAAATATTGTTTATACCTTTTTTTCCCCATAAAACTTCCACCTTCACAGCTTCTCCCTAGCCTTTCCTCACCTCTGGCATTTTATTTCTGCTGCAGCTCCAGAAGACTTCCCCTTCTGGAAAAAGTATCTTTTAAAAAGTTAACCTTGCTTTTTCATTTGAAATATTAAGGACTGTTTCATGACCTTCAGTAATAATGCTAAGGAGAGGGACACGCAGACCGAGAAGTCATGGTTGAAGAACGTGACGAGTGGTTGGAAGAAGCACCATGAGAAGTGACTGTGAGCAGTGTTGTGTGTGAGCAGATGACAGGGCAGGTGGCTCCCTGGCTCCATGCTGGCTCTTCCTTGGTCCCTTGCAGACTTCTCCTTTCATTTCCCTGCAGAAATACCAAGACATGCACAACTCCTGCCTGACTTCTGTAGAAATGTAAATGTGTGAAGAGCTTCAGCAAACCTTTACTCCATATTTCTGCTTCTATTCCTACTACTTTAGACTTTGTTTGCCTCCAGGTCACTGTTTTTCCAGCACATTTGTCTCTGTGTTGCTCTGCTTTCAGCCTGGTGCACAGTGCCCCAGGGCAGCGTCTGTGTCTCTGGCCTAGCTACCAGCTGGCCTCCTTGTCCTCCTCCCTCCATAGCCATCCCAGTGCAGGCACCCAAACCCCGCAGGATGGTTCAGAAGATAAGGTAGGTAAGCTGGGGCATTCAGTGAGGAGGGCAACACAGCTCCAAAGGGAAGTCCCCAGATTCCTTGTACTGGGTGGGCAGCAGCCTGGAGCCAGTCAGTAGGAAACATGAAGGGAGATGTTTTCCTCTGCTCCCATTCCTCCCTCTTGCCTCTCAGAGCTGTGGCTCAGGTGCCCTCTGGCCCCTCAGCCCCAGATTGCAGAGACTGTCCTGAGGCTGTGCAGGTAAGTGGGTGGGAAAGCCTTGCTTCTTCGGAGATGTTTTCTGTCACTATGGTGTTACTCTTTGTCATTGTTTTTACTAATATTTAGAGGGTTTGTCCAGAAAAGGGCCTCAGGACAGGACTACCTAGTTCCACAGAATTCCCAGGCCACTAGGTTACAAAACCGGGTGCTCTCGATATGTATTCCCCTCTCCCCAGCTTCACTTATCGTGTGGCAGCACTCATGGAGCAGAGGGGTTTCAACAAGGCTGAGGGGCATCTACCTCTGGTGGACTCTTAGCTGGGTAAGGACAGCCCTGTGGTAACTAAGAGCATTGTGAGTACATGCATTTGGCTGGAAGGGAAGCCAAACATACCAATTTTTGAGGTAAATACTCTCCCCACCAAACTGAAGGCTGACTTATTCTATTTTTACTTTTACATTTTCAGTTATTCTTTCCACATTTTATTAACTGCACATGTGGACACACAAAATTTATTCTCTTAGGAATGTTCAAAGGAATTGAAAATGTTATAGGCATTGGTGAAAAAAATGTATTTGACTGATTGTTCTCATTTTTAAAATATGCAATTTGAAAATTCTTCTTGGCCTGGGAAATTACAAGAACAGAAAAAATATTGGAAGACTTCTGTGACCAATCACACTAGCCCAACTAGTGAGCACTCAATAACTGCGGCAAGTAAATACACAGTCTGCAAGATGTTCCAATGCATTATTCAGTGAATAATTCTAAATAATGAAAACACTGAAATCTGTGCATAGATATAATACAAGGGACCAAATTAAATGCATTGTTCAATAGGAGAAGCTGACCCAGCTCTCATGAAGAACAGCAGCAACTCTTTAGAAAAATTGTAAGAGTGTGTAATAGGAATTTATTGTGTGTTAGCAACAGTAATCCAAGTCCAGCAATCTGTAGTGGCTGGTAGGTATCATTCAGAGTGATGAACCTGTTGCTAGGCTCGGTAAGCTTCAGTCAAGAGGCTGGAGCTTCACTGCAAAGTCACTTTCTGATTCACTTTTGTTTTCTGCATTGGGTCCTCTTGAGATTTCCATGGTGAGAGGAGAACAAGTGTGGTGCTAGATTACACCCATGTGGCAGAGCTCAGCCATTTGCAGCCCATGGTGATCCCAGGAGCAGCTCACAAGCTGTTGCTGTGCAGATTATAGCCAAAATCCTCAGCATAACAGCCATGTCTCATTACTTGTAAGTTAAGAGATCTTTGTATACAGATTAGCCTTGAATTAATGACAACATGAACGTTATGGGCTCATAGACATTTGTTTATATAAATTTGGTGATACTACAACTTCTTCATATGTTTGATTGTTTTATTTTGAGCTCTAGCATTTATTAAAATAAATCAGAACAAGAGCTTTTTCTGCATAAGGTACCCATCAAAACCATCATAAACATAAAAAAAAAAAGAAAAAAAAAACCTTGAAGCAAAAATGGTGAATGATCAACATCATCTTGGTGGTGGTGATCATAGCTGATTTCCTTAGCTATGATCTAGGGGCAAGGGCTTAAGCTCATAGAAAATTTCTCTTTTGTTTTCAAAATGATGCAAGAAAAAAGCATTTGGAAAGTTACTGAAGGGCAGTGGGGAATAACACAGGCTTTAGATTTAAACAAGAAAACTAGATTAAGGTAAGATGTTTTGCAAAGCCATAGCTTGTCATAAAGCCAGATATGGTTGAGTAAATTCTAGTAAAAAGTTGCACATGCTTTTATTGATTTTTGATTTTATTTTTAATTTTGTCCGCACAAGCAATGTGTTGCTGCTATGCAATTAAGACTTCACACTTGGAGAAAGAATAGCTACAAGGAATTGTATCAGTCGTTTGTTTGAAACAAAGCCAAAAACAACAATATGGAGGGATAGGAAGGAACTTGTGAAATATCTACTTACTGTTATATTTCCAACTTTCAACGCTTTAGCTTTAATGATGCTTAAAATACCAGTCATAATTCGTGGTTGTGAAGGGAAATATATAGTGTTTGGTGATGATTGAGTGGTTTATTCTAAAGGCACCACGGGAGAAGAATGTCTTGGGGCTTCGGCAGATTTTAAATGTTGTACAAGGAGTCAGAAAGAAATTGATCTAAAAGATGCAGTAAATGGATTTTACAAGTCTTATTGACTAGCATGCTGAGTTACTGCTTCCAAAAAAGCTCTGAAGACCAGGCCTATACTAAAGCCTTTTCCTTTCAGGTGTTCATTCTGCACAGCCTGCTGGTATTCAGCATTAATACACACTTCCATTGTCACGGAAAAAATACAAGAGGCAGGCTGATTAAGTTTTGTTTTGCTCAGACTTTGGCTATCAGAAGTGACAAGCACTCTGAAATATCTGGATTTATTTTTATCCAAACTGTTGAAGATTGGGGATTTTGTAATAGAGTATGAGCCAACCTTTATTTTATTCTAGTTGGTGCAGAAAGTCAAAATAGTGCAGCTCTAAGGATATTGCCCACATAGCTTTTTTGTGCTTTTTTACAAAACGATGAAGTTGGATGTCTGACAGTAAGACATGGTGTGCTAAGCAGGTCTGGCAATCCATGCTTGGAGTGGTTCTTCCTGGGACTGAACAAAAATATGCTAACAGCAATGTCCAAGAAAGCTGTGGAAAACCAGAAACTGCCCATGAGGACCTTCTAGAAATTCCAACCAAAATGCTACATTTTGCAAAACCTTAGCATTAAGCGCCTCCTTGGAAGAGGTGAGTATGCTTTGGAAAAAAGTACAAGGTTTTTCTTGTTTAGTTAAGAAAATTATGAAGGCATAGGCGATTCTTTAGTTTACACCTTCAACACAGAAAGGGATTGGCAGGGTTCAAGCCTAAGAATGTTATCTACATTTTAGCTTGCGGAAAGACATTCATTGTCTTGGTGTCAACAATCATGTTGGAAATGTTGGACTTGATATGGAATCCTCAATATTATCCCCTCAAAGTCTACTTTCACTTTGAAACATTCTTTGTTAATCAAATACAGATCAAAACAAGATGTGTAAAGAAGGGTTTTTTTTTTTTTTTGCCTGTGTTGTTTCATGTCATTCTAAGATGCTCTTGGCTATATCTAAGTGAAGCTACCGTGGCTGCTCTCAGCACTACTTACAGTGCTTATGCACCCACTGCGGAGATGCACGACTAAGGCAGGATCTTTCCATCACCATGCTCCAGGCCTGCAGTCTGGTGGGGGAAATCTGTGAAGCAGCTACCACAGAGAACTGGTTTCCAAAGATTTGTTATCAGCAGTGTGGGAACAGCAGCTTGAGTAAATTTAGATGAAGATTAGAAAAATATTTCCTGCCTGTGAAACTAGAACAACATGCCAAGAACGCATATGAAACCCCATAACTCACTACATTTAAGCTCCAAGCTCTGAGGAACAACCCTACAATGGCAGGAAAGGGGGTAACTATTCTAGGTGATTTTTCTTCATCTCTACTTTTTAAAATTGTATTTACCTTAGATTGTAAGGGATATGCCAGTTAACCTAACTCTGTATGTGACAAGATGGTGAAGGCATGTGTGTTAAATGATGCCAGCACACCATGTTTTGAGTGATGTAATTGGGGCACCTTTGCATGATGTGTGACATGAGGGGAAAGGCTGGTGGCAGACATGGTTGGCAGGAGGAGGCAACTGCGCTCTCGCCTCCCGTCTCTGCGTCTCCTGCGACTGCGCTGCCCTTTCCTGCAGTTCCTTCTGCGTGCTGGGAGGAGCTGGGACGCAGTCCCACAGCAGAAACACCAGCACAGGGCGGGAGGAAGAGGGAAGGAGGGGTGGTAGGCAGGGACCATGCGAAGAAATTAAATCCCTCGTGACACCAAAGTAAGTCTCTGCTTGGAATACAGTTCCACTGCCATGTTCTTATGAAGTTCACCAGTAATTTGGGGCTTGCAGATGGGCCACCTCTGCAGGTTCTTGGCTACCGACTAGGAGGAACAGACTCTTGCCTGTAGTATGTGTGGAGAACCTTTTCCCTGAGGGAAGAGAGAGGCACTGCAGTATGTCTGCCCTGGAGTGAGAGCACCTCCGTGCGTGGTGGCCTGAGCAGCCAGCATCCCGGTTGCTCCCATCTCTGCTTAGCTTGTGACAAGTTGCTTGTGGGCATGGATGTAAAGATTTTAAGGAGAAAACAGTCTTTTTAAGACCTAAATATCACCTTCCTTTTTCTAAAGGAGAGAGAGTTTCCTGGCACATTTTGTTATGGAATTTATTGATACTATTTACATATGAATTTAGTAAAAAGTTATCAACACTGAAAATGAAAAGCTCAGTAGCTGTACAGTAGTGTCACAAATGATGCCAGCAGGGCATACAGCATCACGTGATATGATTAATATGAAATTCTCTGCTGCTGCAGTAAATCACTACAGTGTTTAACATCTTTTTCTCAATGGATGCTGAAGGTGAGCAGAGGTATTTTATGCTAGGAGACAATTCATTATTCCAGGCACAAAATCCTCTGCTATGAAGCACAATGCACTATCATTCAAATGCGCCACACACAATAGGAGAAAAATATCGAGGCAGATCTTTTCCTCTTTCCTCTGCAGTCTTTTTTCTCCAATCACTGTAATTACAAGCAGGCAAATAGTTTGGATATTGGAGCATATGGGATACAGGGGTATCCTCTATATCATTTTGTGCACAACTACTCAGCAATTATTATAGAAATAGGAGCTCCAGTGAGGCCTTGCTTGAACAACATGTTTTTATCATTCATTCCTTCAGGTTTGCAGGTTAAAAAATATACCAAGGGGATATAGTTTGTCTGCATTTTTTGTAGGCTTTTACTTTCAGAATTTTGTTTTGGCTAGTATTGGTCCCTGACATTTCGTGTGCTGAGCTCAGCAGCCTTCTTTTTGTTCATTTTTCTTTTCTATGCCATTATCTTTCATTTCACTCAACATACCATGGGAATACATTTTCCTCTAGTATTTTCAGAGGAACATGTAATGGAATACACCGTGCTTCATGTCCTTTTTGTCAAGCCATTTGTTGTGCCTGTGTATGTGTGGATATGGAGATAATATATACATTTTAGTGGTTAATTATAGACTAAGCCATTTTTGTCTGATAGAAATCTAATCTATTCTATGAAGATAACCATTGTGTAACAGGAGAAAATAGTGGAGTGGGTTCTTTGTCTCTGGACAAAGAACTCTAAACAATTAAACCTTGATTGTACCAATCTCATTACTAGATTCCTTTTGTGTTGGACCTGTTATATTCTCTTTTACTGTCAGCGGCTGGGGTTCCCACTGATCCGGCTAGCACGTAATTATGAAAAACAGGACATGCATAACAATACCTACAAGGGCCCAGAAAGGAAATCACAGCGTCACGACCATTTGCTGCGTACACAAAGGCTTGCTCCAAGATGACAGATGTGCAGCCGTCTGAGGGGAGGCCAGCGCCACAGTGAGACGAGGAGGATTCCAGCCGGTGCCTCCTAAGACTGGCCCACAAGCTCAGGTTCACCCTGACTGCAAGATTTAGAGGAAAAATGCCCTTGGCGGAGAGCCTGGAACGTGGTTTTTATGCAGAGAGCAGCTCGGTGCAGCGGCTCCCGGGTGCCGGGCACAGCTGTCCCAGGCCTGGCGTGTTTGCAACATGGACTGACCCCTCGTGAAGCATCATGAGACCGCTTTTGAGATGTGCTGCTGCGTATGGCGGGAGTGCAGCTACCTGCAGAGGCGCCCACAGCCTGCCCCAGTGCCTGCCCGGCAGCAGCAAGGCACAGCAGCCAAGGCTCCCCGCGGCCCGAGCCGGCCGTCCCCAGTGGCCTGTTTGGTGAAGAAGCAGCCAGTATCGCTCACCTCCTTCATCCGGAGGGAGAAAGAGATCCTGCGGGAGGACCAAGATTAGCCAGGCATGTGTGGAGCGGCCAAGCCCGCTGCAGCGGGTGTAGGTGCGCAAGGAGCCTCACCTCTTTGTGGCTCGGCTCTGCCATGCCATGGGCTTGGACATGTGGCCTCAGCAATGGAGCTGTCAAGAGCTGTGGTGGCCTGTGGAGAGCGCCTGTGCCTCCAGGGCGTGCTGGTTGGACATCAGGCCGTGCCTGTAAGGCCCTGCAGGCTGAAAGGCATAAACCCAAATCTCTGGGGGCTCCCTGTTTGGCTCATGGGGCTGTCGTGCTCTCACAAGGCCTGGGCTCTCTTGGCAGAGGCAGGACATGCAGGCAAGAGATTTGAAAGCAGGTAATGGCAGCCCAGTCTGTGCCAACAAGGAAAAGGTTTGCCCAGAAGAAGGCCCTAATGCAGGCTGGTCCTGGAATTACTTTTATGCTACCCGTAAAAATTTCCAATGTCTATCTCGCTAACCTCCACCTCTGTTTTACCATGGAGAGGAGCTGAATCCCTCTCTTCTCTGCTGTGCTCTGACTGGTCAGGATTGCTTCAGTGGTCGAGGAAGGGAGAAATGTCTCCTGTAGGTGAGATCCTAACCTTGCCTTCTCCAGGGTACTTGATTCTTACAGGGCTTGCAGCCTTTTGGGAACTTGACTTCATGGCTGAGTGTGACTCAATGTATTTAGCAGCAAGCATTCTTCTTCTTTTTTTAATACATATTTAAAATATAAATCTGAGAAGGCAGAGAGTCTGGGTATAGATTTTTGGCATTTTTCTTTCTGCTGCATAGGAGAAAGATGTTTTTCCCTACATCTTGTATATGCTAAATGGTTTCTGTGAGATTGCTTATGAACTTTGATTACACAGTAAAAATATAAATTCCAAGCTGTGATAATAGCCATCACTTTGGTGACAAAAGTCTGCTCGGCTGGGGGACGTGGGGAGAAAAGGAATGCATGCTAATATGGCAGAGGAGGGATATGGGAGCTATGTGATTGTGGAAATGCTCAAAACTGGAATGAAAAGGAGTGTAGAAATGCAATCAGCCATCTAGGCTTACTCATGCTCTCTTGTCATTTTGTGAAGACATTCTTTGTCCAAATGAGGAATGAAAAATTACAGTGGGCTGAAGGGTGGCTGCTGGAAGGGGCACTGAATTGGCACAGAAGGGGATCAGGGCATCTCAGGGGAAAGACCAGAACAAATAGGTGAGACTAGCAAATGTGCTGCGGGATTTGCTACTGCATACACAGGGTTACCACTCGCTGTTGACCAACGTTTCTGCTATAAGGTCATCAGCTGGAAAGAGAAGAGCAAGACCTGAGACAATCTGCAGGACCTAAGGTAGTCATAAGTACAGTGCACCTGTGAGAAAATGGCATGAGATGGCATAATTAGAGAGAGTGGAAGTAGGATTAGAAATACCTCAATTTTGTTCATGCTAGAGGGTGCAATAGTGAGGAGAACCTACCTGGAAATGTGTACCTAGGTCTGCTCTCCTGTGTTAGTGCATACGTTCAGCTGGGAGTTGGTGGGAAAGAGGCTCCTAAGGCACCACAATGGCGGGAGCCAGTCTTACAAGAGAGGGTCTCCTGTGCCCACCTCCTGGCCCCCGAGAAAGGCCATTCCTTGTAACAGTCTGGGAGACAGAAAGGTTTAACTCCCCAGAAGAAAAAGAGATATTTACAGCTAAGAGAAAATATTGTCAGTAAAGCACCTGGATAATAACTGTCCATGAAAAAATATGGGCTAGAAATTAGCCGCTAATTTCTATTGACCAGAGGAGTGAGGTGTTTTAACAGCCTCTTGGTTGGGCTGCTGGGGATATAAACCTATTTTTATGTTTAGTTTAATGCATTTATAAAACAGTGTATTTTGATGCAGTTGCCTGGGGCACCAGTTCGGTCCTCCATCTCCCTTCTAGCCCTGTGCTCCACGGGAGCTGGATTCATAGGAAACTGCGGTGGTTGAGGTAATGCTTAGAGTAGACCTGGCATGGGGACAATTTCTGTAAGGACTTGTGCCAGAATCTTAAGCCGCTTCCTAGAAAGAGTGGAATATGTGTTCATCTGATAGTGTAAGAGACAAACCTAGTTAATGCCAGGGAGCGCATCAGTCATGCCAGGGGGTTGGCAGTGGAAGCAGACATTAAGGCAAATCTCTTTTTCAGCATGGTGGCAGAGCAGGTATTGGGGGAAATGTAAAGGGACAGGATCGAGCCTACACAGAAGGGAATAGCATATATTTCAAGACCTTATACACCAGTGATGTAAAGATCATGCGTGCTAGTGTACAGCCCTAAGTCACAAGAGAGACGAATCATTTGGGAATCCTCTGAGAAAAATCCAAATGTGACTCAAATGTAGGTTCAGAGACCAAGAGAGCTTGTACTTTTAAGAATGCTTCTTAAAGCCCAAGAATTTTCCTTTTGCCACAGATTATCTACTTGAAATTTTTGTAGGTCACGGGTCCAAATATGACTCAGACCCTTAGCAAACTGACCTGACAATTTGATCTCTTTTGAATATTTATAAAAGAAACCTCTTAATTTACTGTCTCAATCTAGTTATTAATAGCTCATATCTTGAAAGTTCCAGCACTGCATTTAAAACCTCTGTGACTGTCCCTGGAAAAGTATAATGTGCTGAAAAACTTCCCACAATTTCCTAAGTGGTGAAAAGACTACTCTCACCAGCACAAAATATTTTGAAAATTTTTGTAAAATCATATTCTTCCATAACACTTACATGACCTCCATCTCAATGTTTTTATATGGTATTTAAAAGAAATATCAGCAAGCCCATGCAATCCTGCAAGAAGCAGTGATTTCTCCTGAAAATTTTAGAAATGACTTGCCCTTAGGCTGTTGTAAATGGTTATAAGCTTTATCTTACTGCACTCATTCCTCTGGAAGACAGGGAGTAGTAGCTGTAGTCCGATGTTTTGTGTCACACATGAAAGAGAAATCTTTTTTATAGTGTGTATTAGGGTAAAGTTAGTGTCCCACAGTGTTGGCAAATAAGCAAAGTCCGACTCAGCTGAACCTCCAAAGGTTCACAATAGCTCCAGAAGCAATGCAAATTGAAGAGGGAAGCCCTTCAGGGTCTCTCCCAACAGCTCCCTCCTGCTGTCCTACAGATAAAGAAAAAAAAATGGCACTTTCCCTCCACAGCCTGTGACTGCTTCTCTGCCTGCAGGAAAGGAGCCCTCCTGGCCCTGTCCCCAGGCAGGGCCATCTCTGTGCCCTTCCCTGTGGGCCATGCCAAGCTTGTATCCATCTTCTGCTCCTGCAAGCATTGCTTTTAACTGATAGAACAGGGGAACAATAAAGGCAGCCACTTGAGTATCTGTATCTGTGACAGGGAACCGAGTGACGATCCCTTGTAGAGGAAAATGTGCACTCAGGCAGCCCAACTCCGCTGGGCAGCAGCCAAAACTTCTTTGCTCCTCTGTATTGCTCTGTAAGTAGAGGATGGTCAATGTTCAGTGACCCTCCACTGCTAATTTTGTGCCACCACTTGTTCAGTGGTCATCTCTGAGGAGACAAAAAGAGAAAGAAGGCAGTCAAGCTTCATGATTGTCAAGCTGATAAGCATATGCAGACGATCACACAAAATCAAATGAAATTTGATTTGTACAGATATGTACAAATCAATATGTACATATATCAATATGTACAAATATGTACAGATTCTCCTATTACTACTACCAAACTATTACTTTGTGCTGACATTCTGAAGAATATGTACAGAAAAGTGCTTTAGCATAAATATACAATGAAAACCTTTCCACGGTGTTTTTTTCTAACCATTGTGTAGAATGGAATAAAAATACATAGTGTAACTGCAGAATACTGTAGGATAGCTAACATATATAGAGGTTACTCTTTATGAAAGCTATTGGTTTTGAAATAAGTTCAATCATGGAACTTTTTCAGCACAGAAGCAGATTTCACATTTTCCACAGGCCCATAGCAGTGGTCTGCTGTAAAACTGGTGCTTAACCTATCTTGACATGCTTTTGAATGGTTTATTGTTTCACCATCGGATAACTGGTAAACGAGTGAAAAAGGTGCATTTTACCTTTTGCTGTAAATGCTAAAAAAAGAAATAGCATTAAATTTAATGTAACATTCTTAATGTAATAAGGCTTAGTACTTCATAGTACTTCATTCATTCACCACCATTCATTAGTTGGTCCTAAGATGTTGTGAAGAAGATAATATTCCCATAGTATTGTTGAAGAAACTTAAGAAATTGCCACGAGAATAATATTTGGAGAAGGGAATGGTTCCCAGTTCTTCTTTAACAGATTATTCTTCACACTAAAGGGAGTGCCTATACCTCAAATTGTCTATGAGGTGAGAAGGGTCCAGATCAATATGCCTTGGAAGTTCATACAAAATCAGAAAGTGTGCAGTGTTGCTCAAACACATCTGCACTTGATGTGGTTTAGAAAAGCTCTATTTGTCTTCAAAGCAATAATAGTTTGCTCTCTCATTTCTCACTAATGAGCCCTTCAGAAATGTAAAATATTTCCGGAGGGACTTGACTTCAGGAAACCTCTGTTCTCCCCGAGCTGGCTGCTTGCACCAATGTAGGCAGCATCATCATTCCCCACCTGCAGTGCTGGAGACATAGTTTTGTTGTATCGACAGACATACCGTGGAGCAGCGCTGGGCCCAGGTTAGTGCACAGTCATACCGTGAAGCAGCACGGATGCGGTGCTGTGTGTTGGCTCTGTCACCGTACCCAGCTCGCTGCCCTGCTCGTGGGGCTCCCTGCACAGAGCTGCGCTGGCGTCTTTGGGGTGATGGGTTCAACCTGGTGTGGGGCTCCTGCTCCAGCTAGGGACAGGCGCCTCTGCATCTTCCCTGAGCCCCGCTTTATAACACGCTTCGTGTCTTCCGGGACAGTCTAGAGTGGCAAGGGATGCAAGTCTTAATAAATATGGGCTATAAAGGATTTTGCCATCTTTACTGAAATTTATTAGGCAAGACTGTGCTGTAATTTAACTGCTGCAGCAGGGGGAAGTCAGTCAGCGGTTTGGCACAGCGATGAGGAGTGGTATTTATCTCCCTTAATTCCTTTTTTCCTAAATAATGAGAAAGAGGATGGGGGGACTAATTTAAAAGTTTATTCTGATTTAATTACACCATTTCTTGTTATCAGACCTTCTCTGAGAGTTTGTTGCTGCATTTGATCCCTTATATTCAATCCAGACTTGATCTGAGATTGCTGGTGAAATTCCTTTTGGCATCATAAAAAGGAGGATCAGACCATGGGCTCAGACTGCTACTATTAAGGCCTGAGCCTCTGGAAAGGAGTGCACAGGTGAAATCAGTCCCGTAGCACATACATGGATGCAGATATAACATGCGTTGGGAAGTGGGGTGGATGCAGTGGCCTTGGCTATCATGTCATATCATGGCACATAGACAAGCCTGAGCCTCAGATTCCCAGGCCCACATTAAAACCCCTCCTGCTAAAGCAGGTTTATCATTTCCAGTGTTTTAATCCCCATTTTCCCAGGTTTTTCTTCCCCTGATGTTTTCTATTCCAGAGCAGATGCATTCACCTGGGGTGCCACTATGCACCTGCAGTGCTTTTCTCTATATTTTCACCTAATCTGGCAGCACATCAAGTTGCACGCCACACAATGCAGTGATATGGAAAGGAGCAGAGGCTTCATTCATCTTGGTGAACTGATGCAAATTCCCACCTCTCTTCTCTGTGTATGTTCAGGGAGCGGGGAGCAAACTCAATAAATGCATAGAAAAATATAATGTAAAAGGAAAACCAATGAGATGCAAGGAAATACATATGTATAAAAAGCTCACCATGTATTCTCACATGGTAGCAGGATGATATTTAATATCAGCAAACTATTAAAGCAGTCAGAGGCTCAGGAACCTGTGGTTACATTGGTTTTCTTTTTCATGCTCTTGTCCAGGTTTCAGGCAGCACTCACTGCCTTCACAGCATAAGTAAAAATCAAACCAGGCAAAATCAGTAAATGGGCAAAGCTCAGCAGAGTAACAGGTGTTGCATCACCTTAGTTTGTGGCAATATATACTCTTGGTAAAGGGTGAGATATGGGCTGACTTCTCAGAGCTAGAAGGTGAGTGTGCAGTAGATTAAGGAGCACAGTGGGGCATGCAGACTGTGAGTGCTGCCTCTGCAGGTGTCTCCCCTAGCCTTACTCACTCTTTTGAGAAGTGTGCTTTTGAGTGTCTGCTTTTGAGAAAAAGTTTACTTTTTCAAAACTAGGTAAGACTAGGTTCCCTAGGTAAAATCTGGAAAATGCAAAACATTACTGGGAGGAACTGAGTTAGGTCTGAATTCCAACTTTTTTGACTTGAATGTGCAGAGGTAATTCACTGTTATAAATGCTCCGTAGGTCCACTATTGATGTAAACTGCTCATGTCCCACCCATGACAGAAGGCTTGTGTTCACTGATATTTGCATGGTTTCTACTCTCCTTCTTAAGTCCTTGAGATGAGATCTTCTCTCTGGTTAAGTTAATGAGCTCTGGTTAGCTTAAACTTTAGAGTGGTTATAGAAAAGCAGG
The DNA here is from genome assembly GCF_059628265.1 of Tinamus guttatus. NCBI lineage: Eukaryota > Metazoa > Chordata > Aves > Tinamiformes > Tinamidae > Tinamus > Tinamus guttatus. The sequence continues at coordinate 446,827 of NW_028289022.1, forward strand.
TTTGGCTTGGTTTTAGGTCTAGATGTGGTTCCATCACTCATCTGAACAAAAGTGTAGGACTTGAGAGACCACGTTGGCTCCTGCTTCAGCTTTTTTGGAGCATTCCAGATTTTGCTTTCATCCTCCCATACCCACGAAAATCAAGCTTAAACACATCAAAGCAGGTACTAACAAATGAAAAGGAATAACATATACTTTCATATGCAATTACATGCCTTGTACATGAGGCATTACTCCCCAGTACAATTTTAAAACTATGGAAGCTTGCCAAATTCCAGTGTATACTGAAATGTTTTCTGGAACTGGAGAGCTAATTAGAATTTTTAGATCAGCCATCAGTGAGGATACATCAAGCTCAGGAAAGGTATAATTTATTTGTCTGTATAAAAGTGTCACCTATTATAATTAGAGCTGGTCTGATAACATAAACTCATAAGCACACAGAACTGGGAGGTACTTTCTGTGTCATCATGTCCAGTTCTCTAGTTTAGAAGTAACCTTCACACATAATGCCTGCTGTAAATTGTTGAAGTTGCATCTTCAACAGTGCTTTGTTTTCTTTTTTCTTTCTCTTCTCTGTAGTGTTGGAAGGCATAAGCTGGGGACAAAACGAAGTTTGTTAATGAATGTTTCACAAAAAACAAAACAGGGCTAGACTTGTTAAGCATCCAATTCTTGTAGCTAATTTGAGAACATCTACTAATGATGTTGATGAAATGCTGTCTGGACAATCACTGTACTTCTTAAGAAAAACAGCAGTCTGAAGACTTGCCACTCAGAAATACAGATCCCCCAGAAGTGTGGCATTCTCGTACTTTTGAAGTACTAAATCATGGAGCCTCTCTAATTGGAAGTGCTATCAAAGTAAGGCTCAGAGCAAACTCTTGGACATGTGTATGTTGCATTTTTTTCTCTTATTCTGTGCAATCCTCCAATCTCTATAAGAAAGAAAGCTGTATTGTTGTTGGAACAAACAGTAACTGCATTTTTCTGACATACAGAACTCTGCTAATATGGCATAGAAGACTACTAGATTGTTTTTTTGGTATTGCTCATACCCTGTGTAAATATAGCAACCATCCTAATGATTGAGTTTTTCACCAAACACTGTTGATTGGGTGCAATTCCCAAAGGCTGATGGAGTTCTTAAGGCCTCCTTCCTCAGTCGATAGAGACGTGGATTTCACCGAGCAGCATTCAGTGCAGCACAGTTGCGCTCACCACAACTGTGGAGTAACCCAGCACAGGAGCCTCTCTGTGGCCCAGATCAACCGGGTTGGCTTTTGTGATGACCCACGGTTGATTTATGCCACAGATTATGTTGTTCTAACGCTGGAGAATACAGCAGCAGTTATCCTAGGCATTGTGCTTCCTCTGGGACGATGGCCTAGTCTGAGGTTTGCTGTGATGTAAAGAAATTCTCTAGCTACTACAGAATGGAAGGATGCAGTGCCGTGCCCTGCTATTGCTTAGTCGTGTCACGTAAACTCTTTCATTAGCTGATCAGGAATATGATAGAGATTAAGTTGCTGCCCACTGAGAAGAAAGCAGAGGCACCGTATCTTTCAGAGGAAACACCTCACTGAGCATGTAGAATTCTTATGCAGAAAGCCACATGAAATGTCTGCATTCAAGAAATGTCTGCAAAGAACCTATGCAGCTCTGAAGCACACCTACTCCTTTGGTTGCACCTTGAAGCCGTGAGGGGTGTTTGGGCCTCAGTAAAGCACACCAAGTCCTCATATGACCTAATTTCTGCTGCCCACACTGTATTAATGTGAACTTGTCCAAAAAGGAATGAGCATATTGCAGAAAACAAGGGGTTTTCCTAGGAAAGTGCAGAGGTTCATTCTGAAAAGAAAGCAGGACAATCCCAGCCCAGATGGTGTCAGATGGACACCCAGACTCCTCTCCTCTCGTGCTCTTCCTCCCCAGAGCACTCTGGGCTCTGCTTTCACTCACCAGGAAGGGCAGGACCTGAGGGGGACAGCAGTCCCGAAACACCAGCTTGTGTGTGGCAGGCGCTCCTTGAGGGGTCCTGCCCGAGCTGCGTTTGGCTGCATGTGGCGTGAGGCCTGCAAGGCTGCTGCCTGGGCCCTGCCGGGCACTGCAATGGAATAGTTAATAGTGAGCATGTTATCCTGCTTTACTAGGCTCAGTAGAGGATTTAACAATGCTAAAGTACCAAAAAAAGCAGCCAATATATAGCTTATGATCCACACAGTAGGCATGGCCTTCTACTTTTTCATTTGTACTGGGACTAGGGAGGGAAATAAATCTAGTTTTGTGGGTCATTCAGTATGCTAAGGAGGTGATAGCTGGGAAATTTGAGTTAGAGGGAAAAAAACCCTTCTGATTATCGAAATATGTAGATCTGTCTCCATCCCTGAAAAATAAAAAGATAGATGATCACATGCAACTCCAGGGGCTTATTAATTAGGGAATGGAAGAAGCGAAATATGTAAAAGTTTGGTATCTTAATGCTTGAAGGTACCAAAATTTCTCTTGAGTGTTTAGTGACTAGTGCTCAGCTCTTTATCTTCTGGAAGTTCAGTAAAATATCTTATTAAATTCCAGACCTGATATGTATTGCAGTACAGAAGCAGCTGGCAATTTTGAGGGAATATTTGTGTTAACTGCTGTGTTCTGTGGAGACTTAATATAAAGAAATATATTCAGGAACTCAGTTCGCTATATTGGCAGTGGGAATTGGGAGCGTCACTGAAAGGAGCTGCCTCTTATTCATTTCTCAGGTTTAATTTTATTAACGGATGCAAATGATTTGTTAAACAAATATAAAACAAAAGGAAAAGGAGAATGAACTCTGTGTCAACACTGGGCTCTTCAGCCTAAACATTCCATAAAAATAACCAAGAAACCCTAGGTTTTAAGTGCATTTTATCTTAGATTTATTTAGCCTTAATAAAAGGCCTTGAAAGAAAACAGCTAGAGAAACCACCTTCAAACTTCAGCATTTTTTGGTGTTAGTCACATATTTTCTTGAAGGCCAGGTCCCTGTTTAAGGTCTAATGTGTTTGGAGAGCAAAAAGGACTGTGTGTTATTAGGCAGAATCCCTTTTATACACAGGGAATTGGATCAATTGGCCCTGATTGTCTCTTTCCACTTTATTGTCCCTGTCCTTCAAACAGCCGGCCCTTGGCATTATCTTAAGGAAGAGGTTGATTGAACTGTAACTCTGACACTTGTCAGTTGTCGATAACGTTGGCTTCAGTCAGTCATGCTCACACATAAATAAGCCATGACAGAGGTAGGCTGCTGAATAGAAAAAGGAGTTTTACTGCGGATAACCTTCTTGTATAAAAGCAACAAATAATAAAGTCTGTTCCTCAGGAAAACATCCTAAAAACAGAGTGATGTGTTACTTCTTTTGCTACCAGGAATTGTCCCTTTTGAAATGGACAGCTTGCCGGAAAAATGGTAAAATCACTGTAATTAGAAAAGTTACTGCTCATGCATAATATAACTGGGGAACTCCGGCCCTTTTTCTCTCATGAATGGGAGACATTGTTGCATATGAAGAATGGTCATGGTGTCATCATGACATCAATTCTGCCATCGAAAATGGTGATGCATGACTGAAACAGCCAAAATAGAAATTCCACCTCTTCTCTCTCTAGTTCTCTCTCTCTTCCGATTTTTCTCTCTTGCTGTTTGTCAAGAAATCATAAATCTCAAACATCCCTTTTAACGAGTGAGAAGCATGACTCACGTTCAGAGTCTTTGAATTGAGAAAAATTAAAACCAATGCATCCAAGTTGATTTCTATCCATGTGATGTCACTACAACTCTGCAATGTAAGGAGAAAAAAGAGGAAGGAAGGATGGAAAGCAGGAAGGGTTTCTTTTAAAGCAAATACAACTCCCCTACACTTTCAAAGCAATTTGCATAAATGTCTCTCCCATGATTTTTTTATTTATGGCCCCTAAGTTTCTAATTAAATACTAATTAATACTATCACCAGAATTGTCTCCCATCCTCATCTCTTCATAGCTTTGTCACTTTGATTAATGCATAGTCATTTATTAACTTATTTAACAAGCTGAGGTGCCTCATGACAAACCAGATTAAATTGTCCCCATAACAGTCTCATTGCTGCAAAAAAGGAGTTTTAAACTTAATAAAAATTATCCTCAATAATGTTAAAGCTTTTTCATTGTAACCTTAGAAGATGGAAATAGGTTTTTTTGTTTGATTTATAATATATGGAGTTGTATAAAGCATCCATTAATAAAATTTATATGTTCATTTAAGCTTGATCATTACAGTGATTCTGTAGCCCTGGGTGCTTATTATTTAACTTTTGCTGTATTTATGAAGATAATTAATGTTCTGACCAGACAGGGACTAAAATACCCACTAGAATGAGATAATTAGGGGCATAAATAACATTTAGGTCATGTGTTTTGCTTTTTTAATTAATTGTTTTGTTTTCCAGCTAAACCTGATAAAGAGGAATTGGAGTTTGCCCAGGGATTATGATGGCTTTGCATGAAACAACTTAAAACTGCTGGGATCAGCAGGGAAGCTGTACCTGGGACCGTCAGCCTCTGCCCCGACGGCTCTGGGACAGAGCTGTGGGATCCTGTCCTCCCGGGACCTTCCCAGCCTCATCTCACCCCCGTGCTGCTGGAGAGGCTGCGGGCCAGGAGGATGCTCGGAAGGTAACAAGGACGTTTGTAACGAAGCCGTGCCGAGAGCGGCAGCTCCTGCCAGGCAGAGAGGGACGGGAGCTGCCACGAGAGCCCCTCCGACACTCCAGCTCCCAGAGGATGCTCTGGAGCTCAGCTACAGACCTTCTGCTGCTTGATTTGCACATGCAGAAAGGGCTGAAATAGGCTGGCGAGCAGCATTTACTCCCAGAGATTCATTCTTCCCCAGGGTTGTTTTTGTAATGTTATATTTATTATTTATTCCAGTTTCTTTTAACGAGAAAGCCCCTGTCATTCCACCTATGTGTGCCTTAAACAACATGTATAAATCATATAAAAATAATTGAAATGTAGTCATTTGAATGAAAAACAAAGTCACCCCTCTTTAGCACCTAGTTTCTTCTAATTCCAGTGTATTCCCCAACTGGGAGCAGAGATAAGTCTTATGAAACAGCTAGTGCATTTGGAGAAAAGGGAAGGTAGGTTCCCAAGCTGCGGTGTTCTGCAGGAGGCACTAACTATTCGTTACTGTGCCTGAGGAGTAGATCAAGGCATACTTTAGCACAAAAAACAAATTAGCACCACAGCCCAGTTATTCTGGAATATGTTGTGGCAAGTTCCCAGTGATTGTATATAAAGAACAGTTGCATCCTAAAAAGCTTGTGAGATTGGATGTTAAACATTAATTTTACCATCTATCAGGTTATTCCCTATTCCAGTAAATAGAAGTCACATCTTAGGAGTTTTGGTCCCCAGTGACCTGGATTTCAGTATGTAAAATGACCCAGTAAAGGAGATTAGTATGATGGTCTTTTCCTCAGCCTCTGATGAATGTTTGCACAAAATGACACCTTCTAGCTGGGGAGCCTCAGGATATAAAAAGCAAAGTGTGTGGCGGGTTAAAATTAAAACACAATGACAGAAGTGTGTAGAAACCACGCAACAGTCTGTGCTACTCTTGCTTTTCTCTTGCAGTAGGTTAGCCTTGCTATCTTTTCCTGTACAGCCCTTCTTTCTTTTTCCTCTTGCGTTTCCCTACTCATTTCTCTTTATTCCCTACTGGGTTTTTATTCTGTAGAAACTGAAAATGGGTGAGAGCAGGTTGGTGCACAGGTAGGGGCCAGTCTGGCAGCACAGCAAACAGAGGCCTTTGCCTGGGTTCATTTCACGGTTTAATAGTGATTACAGAATCTGGGCTAAGTCCAGGTTAAATAAGCGCATCTTCATTTGATTCCTCCTATTAAATAAATTAAAATAAATGGTTCCTAAGAGAAGGAAGTGCAAGAAAAATGCAGTAATGAGGAAGAATCAGACAATGATTTGTAGGGTCATTATGACATACCCAATGCTTGCCAAGCTCCACGACTGCGTGGAGAGAGCACATCAGTGGCTATGTAAATAGAATCCAACTTTCTCCTCCGTATGTGAGAATGGGAAATTTTCATTGTGCTCCCTGCTCATCCTACTTGTGGGGAGGGTTCAGAGACCTTTTGCACTGCCCTAAGCCCTTCTCTTCAATTTGTGGGTTGCTATGACAGTGAGAGTGGCTAACACTTGCTTTCAAAGACCTTCAACCAGCCTAGAGTCTCTTTCAAAACTCTGAAATTCAGGGCCCAAAACATGGCAATAGAAGAGTTCAAGGATTTTGAACCTGTGTTGAATTAAATAGCTTGAGGCAAGGAATTGCTACAAGTAATGATGAACTTTTGCTAGATCCCAAAGAAAAGAAAAGAGAGAAATGACAAAAAGGGTCTAAGCCTGCTAAGACATAAAATGTCATGAAATCAGGCCCTAACAAAGGAAATGTCATGTGGATTAAAAGCATTAGAGCTATAACTAGGAAAAAAGGAGGAATGAAATGTATGAGATCAGTTTTTAATAACTGATTCATAAAGTACATTGAAAAGCTACTTACAGATTGTTCTTAAAAATAATAATTAAAAACAACACAACCTAGCCTATTTCTAGTTCCAAGCACTCCTATTCCATCTGGACAGCAGATTGACTCGAAATAGGAAAAGTAAAGCATTGCTATTAATAAAATAACTATGTCCTAAAAGAGATCAGAGAAGATGCTCAGGAGTAGAGGATCTAATAATGAGAAAGTCCTGGCTATATTTTTCAAATTAAAACTCAAGATTAAACCTCTAGGTAACCCAGCTCAGGTGAGACCAATAAACACTCTTATAATTTACTCGCAGATATTTTTGGCTTATTTCCTGATGTACAATACCTTTATTAGACAGCTCCTATATTTCTCTTGAATAGCAGTTGTCAGTATCACACAGGTTTGCTGAATTGTTGTATGGATGATCTTTCTGTACAGTAGCTTCATCTTAAAAATAATTTGGTTACCTGTCCCTGCTTTTTATTAGAGGGTTCTTATTTCCTTCTTATTTTCATTTTATGTGTATCCCTGTCCATCTTACATATGTTACCTCTTGCATCAGTGCCATCCCTTTGCTTAAATAGCATTTCCTTCTCCTCTATGTTTGCATAAACAGAGGGGACAAATGACATTGAGGTCCCTTCTGTTGCTAGTGATTTTCTGATATCACACAGACCTCTCTCCTTCTCTGATGTTTTGTTTCCAAATGATGAGACCTTACATTTGCTAATCAAAATTCTTGTCATCAGCACATGACCAAACTTCTTAACTATAAAGCTAACACTAATATCACCTGATGCTTCCTATATAGTGTTGTCGTCCCCATCTGCGTCACTGATGCCTCAAATGTCCATGTTACTTGTGCATTTTAATTAGTACAGTAAATTTCGTGCCATGTGTATCTATGAGGGTGCATCTGTGTATGCGAGTGTGTGTGTGTGTGTGTATAGACATATTTGCTTATGCAGAGACAAATAGAACCCTTTATTTTTTGAAATACAAGTGTTTCCAGTTTATTAATGACATTACCCGTTGGGGTTTACAAGTTAGGTATCTATGAGTCCTACGGAATTTCTTTCTTCTTGAGGTACCTGACGTGCTTATGCTGTCTTAAAAAACTTAGAAAAGAAAATGACTGGAATAAAATATTTTATATTTATGAATGCAAGCCATTACTTTTAAGGAGTCTGGACCAATTTAGGTAAAGAAGAGTTTGCATTATTAAAAGAGAAACTGCATTCTTAATTATTTCCTCTTATTTTCTTGGTAAGAGGGAATAAGCTGTGAAAATTCAGTGTGAAGAAATGTACAGCAACTAGCTGCTGAAAGAACTGCATTTCTACCAGCCAAACCAGTGCACTGTTACCTCGGAGAGGCGGGCACTGTTGTCAGTTCTCACTCAGTTGATGGATAAGATGTAAAGACAAATTTTAAGGCAGAGAAGCACCCAAGAGGTTGCACAGTCTCCCTTAATACATGAGATGTTTTTGACACTACTGCATAGGTTCCTCTGTACTTTTTATACAGCAGAGTCGATAAATGCATTAAATGCATAAAATATTTATTGGTTCAGGGACAGGATACAACATGACAAGAAATGAGATCTTTCTCTACAATGCGACAACATATGAAAATTGAAACTGTATTTTTCCCCCACTCGGAAGAATTGTGCAATTGACAATTCTTTGAAGAACTAAAGTACAGAAATGCTCTGGCAATTGAAAGTTGCACGTTTGCAGAATCAGTTAATATTTATTATGTTTTTAAATAAGTCATTGTGCAAATCAGGGAACAATATTGCTAGACATTGTCTCTTTAGTACCTTCCAATTTAATGTCAGCCGCTAGGTAAGATTTAACAAGATACGTCAATTTAACCACATCAAACCAGGTGACAGGAGACTTCCAAGTTGGGAGAGGAATGCACGTTTGGTGTGTGTGGAGCAAGATGAGGCTGGAGCTGTTCTCTCTGCATGCTGTATGCACTAAAATAGTGTTTAATTGTTTGAGCTGAGGAAACACTCTGGTAAATACGTTTAGATACCTATATCCTCTCTTTAACAGTAGAGGAGGTGCAACAAACTGGCAGTGTAGCTGCAGAGCGCTGCCTTCGGGCAGCTGGTGGCTCTGTCTCCGTGTCCACTTAACCCTACAGCTCTGCTGACCTCTGTCATCCAAGGAGCCGTCTGGGATCGCACCCGTCATCAAAGCATGCAGACCTTCCCGTTGGTTGTCACCACATGCAGGCATCAGAGCTAGCCCCAGCTGCACATAGACCATGGCAAAGGCATCACCAGGCTTCTGAGTGTCTTGCTGCCCAACACGGGCAACAGCTCCTGCCAGTGCTGTTGAGCAGAGCCAGGATGGAGGGCTGGGGGAGACACACTGGTGACCCTAGCTCAGGCTCTCCAAGGGGAATCCACCAGAGGTGCTGGGGAGGTCACGCGGTGCTGGGCCTTGGACAGGAAAGGACTAATACATTGCTTTTGATGGCTGGAAAGTCTGCACCTGTTCCAAATTGTAATTTAGCTGAAGCAGGTTCATATTTCCAGGGCAGCAAATTATGGTGTTAGCATGTTTGCATGCACAGATGTGTAAATGCAATCACAAACGATTGTCAGGGATTCTGAGAAGGCATAAATCAGAAAAAGCATTACTGACACTTAATCAGCCTTTGTAACATGCTTTGTAAGTCCACTAAGAAAATCACTGTACCTGGAAAATGGAAATTCTTGGTATGAGCGTATTGTGCTCGTAGGGGAGGACTTCCATCCCCTGAACACCTGTGTGTCAGCTCACGGGGAGCTCAGAGGACCATGTTTGGTGATCTGCTCTTCCGAATTCTTCTGAATTCTTCAGGATGAAAGATTCAGGGCTACATGATACCTCCTACAACACCAAATTTAGTCTTGTGGCCTCACACGCATGTCACATACCACCCCTTTATTTGACTCATCTTAATTAATGACCAGTTAGATTTCTGGCTCCCAGTATTTCTATTGCTGTAGGAAATCATTCCTTGAATGCCTGTAAACTTCCTCCTGATTTTCAGCCTGTGGAGATTTGTGGTCATTTGATACCTTTGCGCTCCTTCTGACACTATCATTTGGCCTAAATAGTTCTTCTCCCTCTCTGGTATTTATAAATGTCAGCTCTAGTGTTTCTTAGCCTTTTTTTGCTAGAACAAACTAGCGGTGTTTGCCCCTGCTTCCACAGGAGGGTCTGCAGTCGCTCGTGGTGCCCGTTGTCTTTCTTCACAGCTGCCTCTGCTTCAGCTCATGCTCCTTGACTCGCAGGCACTGGCTCCTGGCGGCCTTGTCCAGCGGCGTGGCTGCTCTTCAGGTGTCCTCCGCTTGTGCTTGCTTTTCTTGTGTGGCCACCTCTTATGATCAGCAAATGCCATCCTCGGGGAGGGCCGTGTGTCTAATTCTTCCTCCTGCACTACCATTCCGAAGGATGAGGTCCTGGTTTTTAGCAGAAATCTGTATAATCTCCAGGTTCCTGATCTTGCATTTGGATGTTTAAATTTAATCCTGTTTTGTAGCCTCGATTTCAGTTTCTTTCATTTTTTCCTTCTCTGATATTCTGATTGTCATTCATTCCATAGCCCTACTTTCTGTGTTATAGTGCAAGAATAAATTAATATCTGTTCTGAAACATATTGATAAGAAGCTATATTGACAAATCTCTGTGCCTATAGTTCTCTTCCAGACAGATATGTTGTTTTTTCTCTCCCTTGGCTAGTTTCATGCATATCTTAAAATTATTTGACTTACTGTTTTTCACCCTTCTAACTAATAATTTCTCATGTGGCACAATATTAAATAATAAATAAATAATACGTTTTATGGAGATCCAGCTTAAATCTAATCTAAATTTATTTAAAAAAATAATACTTTAGTAAAACAGGATAATAAATTTCTCCAACATGATTTACCTTTAGGAATCTTTTTTTGTACCGTCAGTCTAACAGTCCTGTACTTCAGGGTTTTTTTCCTCTTTCCTTAAATATGTATGCTATGTTTGCTGCTCTGAAGTCATGCAGCATTACTTCAACTTGAAGGATTCATAAAAACGCCTGGCGCCTGGACCTTCTATTCTATGAGGCAGTTCTTTCCCTACTGTGGGTGCTGACAGTCTGCCCCTCCCCTTGGAACTTAATACATTAAGTTCTTTCAGTTTCATTTGCCTATTCCTTATACCTTATTGAAAATGGCAGTTTATCCAGCCATGTCTGAAGTCTGTAACATTTTTTTTTCTCTTTTCTTAATTCCAATAGTTTTTGTATCTTTTACTTAAGGGAATTCCTGAATTCCACACGTTCAATTTTTACAGCACTTCAAGCTGATTTTACAGACTTGTTTTCTTTATTTTGCAGTTTGTCCTTTTTAAAAAGAAAATACTGTAGACTTATTTTTGTTTAACCCTCCATTTAATTTAAACTGGATCTTCTCATGTCAAGTTAATCTGAGTTTATCTTCTATGATCTATTGTTCTGTAATTTTCTCACTGCCTACCAAACCCGTGCCTGATACGGTATTACCTCTAGTTGGTTCTGTGATTATTTAGCAAAGATGTCTGTCAGCTATCGCGTCCAGAAAAAGTAAGCAGTGCCATTAGTTGTTGCATTTGCTTCTTAATCTACATCTGCGAAGTGAATGACACAATAATAATACATTCCTGGTAGTATTTATCTCTCTGCTAGCATTACAGAGGTCTTCATCCATTTCTAAATATAACCCTCTACATGACAACAAATACTACTCCAGTAAAAGTTTGGAATTTAATACTTAGATATAAATCAGTTAGATCAAATTCAGTTCTTTCACAGATTACAAGGCCTGTCTGACCAATATTCATCCCCTTATATATGTGTTTTCTTTCTCCATACTATCAATTTGTTGATGATCCTTGACCTATGGCCACATCTTTCCTTTTTCTAAGCTGATTTTTCAATCCTGTTTGTCAAAACCCAAAGTAGAGATTGCCTCCTGCTTTTTATGCCATTCCAAGAATTTTAAAGCAGACACATAGATCAGCCAAATTACAATTACATTACCAAGAGGATGAGGTATGCAACAGAGTGTGCAATAGGCTCTTCAGAGAGCTGCAGAAGAAATAAATAAATATATAAATAAATTACTAGCATAATAATTGCTCCTGATGTCACATCATAGATGTCATCATGTGCTCAATAAGGTAAGAGCTGCTCAGCTTAATCTTACAGTCTTTTTTCCTTGCTTAAATGTCACACAATGACACTACTAATACAAAAAGAGATGTCAGAAGTGGTTATAATTAGGTAACATTAGGCAGATTAGAATATTTCTGTCTAAAATGCTCATTCAGAATGCTGGCTCCAATCCATCCCAGAATAGACTGCCTTTCTATGGTACTCGGCAGATTAGACAAAATATATAGTCGTGACTATATGATTCCACGTTCAAAAATACTGTCATGAAAAATGGCAAATAAATGATAATTTTACTATTTTATTGTACCAATTGTGCAAATAACATATAACCTTTTCAGTTTTCTGGTGATCTCTTTGACTTTTGAAATCACATAATCTTGACATGAATAATGGTTCATTATGCTGCAACAAAGGCGCTTAGGAAATTAATCTGCAGCGTTAAGACTCGGAGAGACAAGCTCTGGAAAATGCTGCTGCGTTGGGCTGGGAAGTCACGGCTGGGGCTGCCCTCCCGTTTGGGCGTCTGCATCTCCCTTACAGAGCCGGCAGAGCAGAGCGTGTCCCCTGGCCTCAGCTGCTCCAAGGCACGTGCTGGGGTGCTCGCTGCATCCTTCCAAGGGGGAATGGCAACTCACGCGTTTCTCGTGCTGCTGCGTAGGGAGCTGCCCCTGAGCTGGGAGCACCTGGGAGCCAGTGCCCACATCACAACCCCAGTGCGCCCATCGGTGCTGGGCAAGGGCCTGGGTTTGGAGTGGGCAAATTTACAGCTTGTTAGATTGCTATATTTTGAAGAGACTGATTTTTCATTTGTTTATGTGAACTGTTTATTTCAGTTTCAATCCCATTAAGATGGGATTATTGGTATTGTATTATTGGTACTTCCCTCTTTTTCTCTTTTTTTTTTTTTAATGAGGATGGAGGACTAAGGAGGAAAAGAGTTTCTTTGTCCCAAAAGAGCTAAGAGATAGAAATAGAAAAGATACAGGAAAAGGCAACAACAGCTTTTAGACATGTTCCCCTATCTTCCTAGAGAAAATTAGTATGGAAAGAAATGCTTTAATACCTGCCACATCTAAAGGGATTGCTTTCTTTGTTCATATTATGTATTTTCTAACTTTCAGCCCTGAAAAGTCACGGTAGACATCCTCTGAATGCATCCTGTCTCAAACACTTTTCTATATCTATTTGTATTCAAATCCTGAGCCAAGTGCAAATACTATTCCTTGCTAACCGTGTTCTTTTGGCACATGTTCTGGAGCCAAAGAATGGTCGATCAGGCTCTGTAACTTCTGATGGAGAATATTACTTCAGAAAGGGAAAAGCAACCACTGCACCATTATTTTTGAATAGATATGTTTCTTTCCTAGCTGTCTTTGGGACTGAAGAATTCACATATTTCTCAACATGGGTGCATTTATCAGCCTACTTTAATTAATTTGCTGATAGATGGTAGCTTATCATTATGTCGCAGGTATTGCACATCCCACCTAACTATTTTAAGTGGTTGCTCAGCGCACCTCTGTGTGCAACATCCATTCCTTAAAAAGAAATCCATGGCTGAAGCAATCTACAGGAATGCCTCTATGCTGGTGTTGCACTGTGTACTGGGGCATAAGAAATCTCCAGAAGGACAAAACCAGCTCCCTCCCCTCCCATCAGGTTAATTTCCCAGCTCTGCTTTTACCTCGGTGGCTGAAGATGAGGTTTACTTTTCCATCCCATGGGTTTGTGGCTTGGGTAACCACGTGTACCAAATAAGGAAGATGGAAAGATGGAAAACAGGTGAGGGAGGACTGTTCCAGAGGACGCGTGGTTAGCCTCTCTGGCTGTGATTAGGTAGCTTGGGTTAAAACACCATTTTACTCTCTCTATGGCTGTACTGATGATGTGGTTTCTACACTGATTTGGTGTTATCTCTTTTTTGCTGCAGGGAAGTTTTCTTCCCCCACCACAAGCCAGGCACATGTGGAAGCGGTCTATGGACAGAAGTACAAACTTCTGTGGGTGTTGACAGTAAGTGTCTCCAGAATTGTTGGAGAACAACTTAAATCAGGTGTACTTGGCACCTAAATTATTAAAGTTCACCCAAACCACAGTTATATATTTACTGATTTTCCAGGGGGTAGTGCTTGGCCCAGGATACACAGATCATGCTGTAAAAGGAAAGTTACAGAAATAAATGCCCTGTATGGTATGTATGAAAGACAAAGACCTATATTGACTTTCCAAACTTTCAGAAATGATTAACACCGCAGCAATTGTTTCTCTAGATCTGGGTGCCAGCTTCCTAGGCATTCTCTTCAGTCTCTGCTTGCTCTAGGTGAGAAAGGAGGAATATCAGGGAAATCCTTCCTACAATATGCCAAGAAGAGCCATGGTTTGAACAGTCAGCGTCTTCTGGCAAATATATCACATTTCCTTATGTATTCCTTATAGTTTCCGTAAAGCCCAATGTTGCCACCCATCCCTTAGGGCTAGTATACAGCACTACACAGAATCTGCTTTTAATTAAACTGATGTAACCTCTGTGTGTGTATTAAAAAAAAAAGCACCTTCACATAGGTTATATGGATTTAACCTGTGACTATAAATTCAACAGTACAAGTACCTGGCCCAAGGTAAACAAGGTTTTGACTGATATGGGTGTCTACATATTTATTAATGACAAAATATGTATATCAGCTGAATTAAGCCAATGCAGCTTTATGCAAGCTAAAATTACACCTTTAGTCATAATAATACAACTTTGTAGGGAGCTGACATCAGATAAAGAGCTGGTAAATGATATGCAGTCATCTTTCCAAAAATCTTGCTAGCATGCATTGCAAGAGCCTACTAGGAAGTCCAAATAATTGCACGGGGAAAGACAGTGTTCCAACATGGTTTAGAAACTGGCTAAGTAGAGACAAAGATGAATGGAGATAGAATCATTTCCCAACATGAAAGGAGCAATATATGAGGCTAACATAAGTGGTATCATGACATGTCCTGTCTGGTTTTCTTCTCTGTGTTGTGAGGTAATTTGGTCCCATAAGCAATAGGGATAATTTTCAGCCCTGCCTTGATAGGCATAACGTGAGTTGGTCAAGAAGAGTTATCTTTGCAGAAAAAATAGAATATTGATTTCCATTCTGCAGGTTTGGAAATTCTTCTTCTTTTTTTTTTTTAATCATTCCAGTTGTTTGGTGTAAGTCTATTGAAAATATTTGGGAAAAATTAGGTAGCTTTAGAGAAGCAAGGAGGAATGGGAAAATCAGATTTCTTCTCTCTCAGTATCTCTCTTCCTTTCCCAGTTTATTATTTTATTTTATTTTTAATTTTGCCACTGGAAGAAAGAGAGAAAATGGAGGAAGAAAAAAGGATCATTTTCCAACAAAAGGTTCTTTAAACCATTCCCATAAGCTCTGTGGGTACCAATTGTGGATTGTAACCATTTGGAAGAAGGAATTTTCTTCCCATGATTGGAAAGGTCTTCCATCTTGGTGGCTTTTGGCTTTTTGCGCAGGTCAGTGCCAAGGCAGGACCCCGTGTGTTGGAGTTAATTACAAGGGATGAGGAGAGCAGCTCATGGGGTACTGGGACAGGAGCCCGTTCCCCATCCCACCGGGCCAGGATGGAAGATTTCTCCAGGCAGTGTTATAAACACAACCATTCCCTTGTTTGGCAAAGGACAACACACATTCATAGTTATTTGGGACTCATTTATAATTACATCTTAAGCTGCGTGTTAAAACACAGGTGTTTTTAACAGCAGAGCTCTCCTAGCCAAAACCGCTCATGCACAACATTTTGCGATGGTATAACATGCAAGGTATTGCACTGGTCCCTCTCTCTCTCTCTCTCTCTCCCCTTTTTTCTTTTTTTTTTTTTTTTTTCTTTTTTTTCAAGGAAATAACATTCACTCCCCTGGCAGGGCCTATAGCATGAGCTGAGGACAGCTCCAGGGTGCATGTGCTCGTGTTTTCAGACTCAACTCATCTGCTGCTCTCAGGACTGTGATCCAGCAGCTGTTTCTGCCCCATTTCGCATAATTATTTTCATTTAAATTCGAAGGTGTGAAAAATAATCCAGGTTTGCTGAACGATAAAGTGGGAGAACCGTGCCTTATCAGGAGATATTGCATACGAATGAGATTTGCAACATAGCCTGACCCTTATGGACTGAGAAAAGTTTCACTAAAGAAAGGCAGCATATTGGCATGGAAAGTATGTTTTGAATCCCACAGACCTTAAGGGAATTGGTGATGTTGCAAGGTTCGTGCCTATGGCATGCTGTGAACAAAACTGCTAAGTGAGGTTGTGGTGACTTCCCCAGCTTGCTCCCCATATGGAGTAACCAGCTATTTTCAGCTTGGAGGAGTCAAGCAGGGAGTTTGCTAGTGAAAGACTGAAATATTCCCACTGCAATGCAAATGGAGGCTGCCTCAGCCAGGCCCACGGAGCAAAGGGGGAGATGGCGATAAATGACATTAATATTACATTCCCTCCTTCTCAAGTCTCACCATGCCATTGCCTCATGCTTTCTCTGCTCCCAAACTGTGGTCTGCCCTGGAAAATGAGCTTTTGCAGGACTTGTGGCTCTTGCTGTAGCAGCACTCAGCTCCTTCCTGGGTCTGTGCAGGTGCTGGCGCCCTGCAGATGCTGGAGCCCACAGCAGGATGAGTAAGCGCTGGAGACCTGACTGAAGAACGCGGGTGAGAGGTGCCCAAGGCTCCACACTGCTCTGCTTGCGAGGGACCTGAGCTGGAGAAATGGGCACTGGGGCTCTTGTGGGCATGCAGAGCGGGCCAAAGTGACATTGAGGAGAGGAGTTCAGAGGAGAGCTCTGAGCATGGGTAAATAGCTCAAAGACTCAGATAACCTGATACTGGAAATGAACAAATAATTGGTAATGAATAATACTGTACTGAATGTACTGATGATTTTCTTCTCTTTCTGATTACAAGTCACAGTTTTTCAAATATTCACTTTTCAAAATACTGAATTATTGTGAATAATTCATGAGGTACAACTTGTTCTTGCGTTACTTCTTTAAATATTTAATACTCAAAATATGAGCTGTTTTGATTGAACATGTATGCCCTGCAGTATTCCCATGTACGATCTCATGTCTCTGAGTCAGGCATGTGGTGTGACTTGACAATGGCACCTTCTAGGAGCCATTCCCCCTCTCCATCGTATCTCCTAGCTAGCATGGTGGATTTCCACCAGGTACTCAGTGATCTTGAGCAACACAGACTGGATGGGAACAAATTCATGCACCATGACCAAATAGTCATGCCCACTCATTAGATAGTTGGAATGATGTGTGCCTAGTAGATGTAGTCAAACACGAAGGGATGATCTGAATGGTTTGGGAAGATGTCACCTATCAGTAGAGACACAATAAACAATTATGTGGCCATTCATGGCCACAATTATGTGGCCATTCATGGCCTCCAATGCAAGGCTGAACAGCTTGACTCATCCTCACTTGTAAGTCTAGCATCACATTAGAGTATTTTCCATGCATACTGAAGTCAAGCAGAGTTCTCTGTAGTGCCCATCCTCTACTTTCCCACTTCAAAAGTAGCAACATTTGGGACTGCCTCTAATTTTGTGGTTCTTTACCCATGCTCCAGGAGGTCTCTGGGATCACTGCTAATGACTTTGCCAGTTCTTCAGACACCTTCAGCTGATGTTGATCAGATCAATGGATTTGAATACATGTGACTTTTTCTTTTACTCTCTAAGCTTTAACAAGCAGTAAAGGCATTAGGCGAAAGGAGAGGAGAGGAGAGGAGAGGAGAGGAGAGGAGAGGAGAGGAGAGGAGAGGAGAGGAGAGGAGAGGAGAGGAAAAAGAAAAGAAGCCTCCCAACCCTCCACAAATTAACTATATGTCTATAATAGCAATATTGTAATTGCAGGCATGTTAGCTTCCTGAGAAACTCTTCCTGTACCTTGATTCCTCAACTACAGAATGAGTCAGTGTTAAGGAGATCTATTTCTTCCTAGATTTTGAAGAATTTTGCTGTATCTTGTTGTTTCAGTGCCATATCCTCCATATGCTTCAGTGGATCACTGGAAATGGGATGCTCATCTGGGTCCCATGTGTGTATTCATCCTGATTCATTGTGCAATGTGAGCATGAGGAATTGTCCAAACCAGAGGATGTGGGAGTGAGAGATGTTTCTGATGAGCATCATTGGACTGTTCAGACCGGTAAAAGAATGCAGTAATGGAAAAGACTCCCAAGGTCAATAAGTGCATTTATTTCAGGCAGCTTCATGTAACCTGTTTGCAGCCCCACAGAGGGATTAGTTAGGTTATTTGCTCCTACTGGAAGGTAGTTCTTCCATTTCTAATCATGAGGAATCTTATTCTAGTTTCTAACATAAATTTATGCTTGATCAAAATATACCTGTTTTTTCTTGTGCCCGTACACTATTCAGTCCATAGTGCAGTATTTTGGAAATTCATTATTGTTTTAGAGCAATGTAGTTTTGTTGTGGAAGTAAGAGTGGTGATGGCATAGTAATTATATTTTTATGGTGTTTTAAATATGTGAAAATATGTGTACATACTTGATAATATATGGAATGAGGTTCCATACTTATCACTTTTTATCTGTAGGTTCCCACATGCTGCACAGCAGTGGGTATTTCATACATTCTCCCCATTTTACAGATGAGAAAATGGAATTATGCACTTTTTCACCCAGGAGTGCAAGTTCATTGTATAAATCCATATTTAAACTTCTGAAAAAATAATCTAATATTCAGAGGTATGGTGCATTTCTTGGATCCCAAGGATTTAATATCAACTAAAGCTAAGCACTTAACTATTGGCATCCATGTTCAAAAACGTTGGTCTTACTCACCCTTTTCTTCAGCTGGAATTTCTGCCATGAAGAACTTGTCCTAAAACCATGTGACAAATTATGGGCAGAGCTGAGAATAGAAAACAGCTTCCCAGCTTGGTGCCTGATTCACCCAGTTTCATTTCATGTTACGTAATGAAGATAAATGAGTTGTCAGTGTCTTATTTAGCATACTAGTTCTCCAGAATGCACAGATTTCACTTGCAATAGCACATGAAGTCTTGAATTTTTTGGCGTCAACAATTTATGGACTTGCAAAAGTGAGCTAAAATTGTGTTCCAAAAACAATATATATTTTTAAATTATTTTCAGCATCTTCTTTGCTCTCACCTCTCTTTTGCACTGGCTCCTAATTACTAGAGATTCACAAACATTTTGTAATGCAATGAAACCATCAAGCAGAGTCTCTGGTATTATCTGAAACTTCTGAGCACTGCATTACATAACTCTAGTAAGAACCAAATGTTGAGAGCTCTACTTTTTCTGAATTTTGATTTGTTATCCATACAATACAATAAGGAAGTTGCTATTGCAATCTCATATGCAAAGTTTAGCCTGTTATTATTACTTTCCCCAGTATTGCTTTATCTTGAAACTTCTGTATATGGAAAGTTCACTGGCATATACAATAAGGTAGGTACCCAAATTAACATTGCTTTCCCATGTGCTGTCGATTTGCCTCGAAGAAATTGTTTTTGTTTCAGGGGACACTGCTGCTCACCTTCCAGGAGAAACTAATTTTAACCTAATCATTAAAATTTGCATGTAAAGTACATATTGCAATTAGAGCACCCGATATTGCTAAAGGGGAAAGACTTTAGGGTCTGGGGGTTTGGGATACTTCAAAGAAGCCAGAAAGTAATGTCTTAATCCTGATTTCCTCAGGGCAAAGAGTGGGGGAAGGAAAGGAAGGAGAAAGAGCTTCTCATATGGGGAGATTTGCGGAGGATGGCTGCAGCGTGTGTGCTTTGAGGGCTATTTTGTGAGGCAGATGCCACACATAGTGAATAACTCTCACATTTAACATGTGTAGCATTTTTCCATTGCAAAATCGAACCTTATAGACTTGCCTCATTTCAATATCTTCACAAAATAAGATGATAAAAAAACATCACATTTGTGCCCAGGATATTGCCAGCCTACCGTTCCTGAGCGTCTCTGCATGGCAGCTGCCATGCACAGCTAGCACTTCACTCTCCACTGTCCGCAAACACGGTAACAGAGCTACAACTCGTGGAAAAGGCTGATGTTTCTAATATTTTCATTTGAATTGACTTCAAAAATCAAATTTAAGAGAAAATGGGAAGATGATTTAGTTTCAACTTCATTATATATCATCTTATTTCAGTAAGATTGAAATTGTTTCCTTTTGAAAAGGCCAAAATGTGCTTTTCTGACTTGACTTTTCCACAGCATTACACTTTCACTGAACGCTTAGACTCCAGTTGATCAGTATTTTCCAATGAAAGAATTATGCTGAAATATCTTGGGCAAACTTTGATAAACAGGAAAGATTTAATGTACCTTAAGCTAATGATACAGTGAAGAAAGGGGAAGTTATTTGTATAGGGTCCTATCCACACAAGGAGCACTTCAGTTTGTATGAGCGATTTTAACCTCACTGCCAGGACACTGTTAGCAAGCAAAGCAATGGAAATGATATTGCCAGCGTGGGTCCAGTTCCTGGAGGTAACAGTGGGGAAATTGTTTGCTGAGGAATATTCGGTTCAACTTGCGACTTTGCATCCTGAACATCAGCAAAGAGGACACCAAATTGTTACAGCTGCCACTTGTGGGGAAATGGAGTGTGGAGCAGCTGGGCACGAGGCTCTTAAAGAGAGAAACGTGTAAGTATAGAGAGCGGTATAAAACAAGCAGCGCCCGGGAAGGTGCTCAGACATAGGCACAAGATCATCTATATTGTGAAATCCTGACAACAGTCACTAGCCCGGGGCGGCTGGCAGGGGGCCAGGCCTCGGTGCTGTGCAGGGATCATTCCCAGTGGGCGGCTGCGTGCAGACTGCAAACGTTGGTAGGTCGGAGCGATTGCTAACATACACATGGGTTGTTGCAAGGCAGTTGGCCTCGGTGCCCAGGAACATTCCTGGGCACGTCTAGTTTACTGGGACAGGCTGAGCCAGAGGGTGTGACAGCGACTGGTTTTTGCTCCAGCCAAGGAGCAGGGCTGTCTGGGTTGCAATACTTTAGAAAATATTCCAGACTTGCAAGGAAGGAATAAAGGGACCCAGATTTTTTTTGTGCGTATTTTGTCCAGTTTCTCCACTTGCTTGGCTTACCTTTGGGTGAATCAAAAATCAAAAGGGCAGAGCATGGCCCAAGGATCCCATTACAACCTGAGCTAAAAGCTGGAGAGCTTGACTTAGTCCGAAGCTGTTTTTCTGCCTGTAAGCAGGAGGGGAGTGTGGGGGCAGCCAGGTTTGCTTCCCAGCACAAACCACTGCACGAAGCGCCTGGGAGTGACAGGGCTGCGGGGCCAGATGTTGCTGGAGAGCAGCCCTTGGCCCGGGGGAAAGGGCAGCTGGGGCTGGCGGCGGGAGCCTGCATGGGCCTGACGGAGGGGCACCCTGCACAGTGGAGATGTGCCGGGAAAGGCCTGAGCTCACACTCCTTCCCAAGCACCGGGGTACCTGTGGGGCTGCCCTCCCACAGAGCAGGTGTGCTCTGGCAGTGCGCTGCTTCGTCTCTTGCAGATTACTGAGTGACAGCAATATCCTGGAAAATAAACCTAAAATATCCTGGAAAAGACAGATCAGTGCTCATGTTGGAAACCAGAGATATGCTCTTGGCAGACAAGCAGTAAGCTTTCCATCTGGAGGCTCATCATCTCAGGAGGGTCTTCATCAGAGGTTGATTTCATCTCAGAAGTCACCAGTTCATCAGCCCCACATAAGCCATCTGCTTTAGCCTACACTGGCTCCCAATTTGGCAGTCTTATTTTCTCTCCTTTCTCTGCTAAGGGATTTTAGGGTGGCTAAAACATCTGCAGGTATCTGTATTTGGTCAGATTAATATCATCCTCTACTTCTACCCTCATCAAAACATGTTGCATCACTCATTTCTGAAAGTTAATAGAACAGAAGAAAGAAAATTACCACAGTTTTCCTTTATAAATACAGAGGACTTATGTCAGTATTGCAATGTCAAGCACCCTAAAAATTGTTAAAATAGAACTCATTCAAGGCCTGTTTAAGCTAGTGGGAGGTTCCCACTTACCCTGGGAAATTCCCATTTACTTTGAAAGGCTCTGGGCTGAGGACACGGGTGTGAATGACCGATTACGCACAGCAGAACGAAAGAAGAAGATGAAGAAAAGATATGTCTCTGATGAGAAAAGAGAAGTCCAGGCAAGGAGTTGGGCTGGGTGGTGCACCCAGACTCCAGCCTCCACGAGACCTACCAGAAAGCCAAAGCACCTCATGCTGCCTCAGCGGAGACCCAGCTCCATGTGAGCATGCTGGCCTCTGCACAGCACCGGGGTGCTGGTGGTGGCCCCAGCAAGGGCAGAAGGACGAGTGCCTCTTTTCTCTGTGTCTGCACCCTCTTTCAGGAGCTGAGCAGGCTTGCCTCACCTGCCACACACGTGCAACCTTCACCCGAATGTCTCTGCGCAGCCGCAGATCTCAAGGCTGATGGGATTTTTAGGGGATTGGACTTGCTCTGTGTGATGTAAATACATGATCTCCATGCTCAAAAAGGCTGGATGAGTTGGCATGTCCACAGACCAGTCCTTCTAACTGTCTCATTTCCATGAGTTTTTATTTAGGTAGGATGCCGCTAACCTAGTCAGGAAGTCTTATTTGTGCCCTGTAGTCTGATATCAGAAGATCTTTTTTAACGGATTCACTCTTCCATCACAGCAGGGTCAACAGCAAAAAGTCCACATATATAATTAATGTTATGTTTTTGATATGAATGAATGATAAACCTTTAATTTATACCAGTTTGTTTAGAACAAGGCACTGGACGGAGAATTGCAAACATGCCCAGCCTGAAGGAGGCAGCTCTGTAACTATCAGGGATGGCTGTCCCTGTGTCTGTGTAAGAGAGGGGAATGGCTCTCTCATTTCCAGGAATTGGACACAAGGAAGACGAAGGATTTAATAATTTTGTTGCAAGCCATAAGGCAGGAGAGAGAGAACAATAGGATGATACTGATGTTTTCATTTTACAGGGAGATGGAAGTCTCCCTCTTATCCTAACCCAAAATATTGAGGTTTCATCTGGTTAAGGTGGTATCTACCTCTTTAATAGGACTGTGACTCAGAGAGCAGGTGACGGCTGCTGATTTCTGTGTATAGAACTATAATCCTTCTCAATTATCAAAGACATAAATTACTATTATTTCCTTACCAGATCGAACATCTTCCTTAAATATGTGAAAGAAAAATTGTAGGTTGTCTAGTGAATTTTCCTCTTGGAAAAACTGCCTATTCTTAATATACAAGTTCAATGAAAGTTCAAAAGTTTATCAGTGCAAAGCCTGTATTCTAATAATTTATCTGCCAGCTTCTCAGCTCATATTTTGATACTTTGAATTAAGAGACATTTTTGTACTCCCTTCATGTAAAAGTAATCAAACAGCACTTTTCACAGTACTATCACAATATCTATTGATCATAATCAAAGCGAAGATAGTGTTAGTATTAGAGGGCTCCTGTGTAGGGCAATTTGTCAATCACCAGAGCAAACTGACAGTGACTGTTGCAGGATGTAGTTTTCCTCGGCCAGTATAACTCCATCAGGTTTCACCCAGTGAAGAACTGTCATGAGGCAACGCTCGGGAACTCTGCAGATAGATCAGATGTTTCCTCACTTGCAGGACTCAGTGAGCCTCACTCCTAGAGTAATACAAGAGCCATCTAATGAAGTCTCAACACTATCAGTAGTATCTATCTTCAAGAGTCTGCTGTGGGAAAGAGAGGTGGCAGAGGAATGTGGAGAATGAAGTGTTGATCTTTATGAAGAGGGGTAACATGAAGAGGAATTTGGACTAAAAGACCTCTTAGGTTATTGCTGGTTCCTGGAAAATGTTAAAATAATTAACACAAACCATTTTTAAGCATCTAGGAGGAAACAAGAAAGTGAATAGAAGCAAATTAAGAGTTGTCAAGAATAAATAGTGCCAGTCATTTTAATGCTATTTGTCAGACAGAGAAACAGAAGTGATCAGATACATTGATTTTAGGGAGATTTTCTTGCTATTTCACATGACTTTTTCCTAAGCCAACTAAGGCAGATTGGACAGAGGCAACTGCTCAGGTGGGAATAATATTGTCTGATTGAAAAGAAAACACCAGGATCTATCAGTAATAGAAGTTGTAGCTGGTGAAATTCTGCAGGAGTCACTTCTGGATCCAATTCAGTTCCATATTTTCAACACCAAGCTAGGTGAGGGATAATAAAGTAAGCATACTGCCAAGTAATCAGTGCACTGGTCCACAGATAGTTCTGAAGATAAGATTAAAATTAAAAATGATACTGATAATTGGGGAAGATGTTCTGGGGGAAAAAAAAGTATTGTGCAATTCAATAACATCAAATGCAAAGTATTACTCCTAGGAAAGATTCATCACATAAATATAGGATAGAAAACAACTGGTGAAATAAAGATTCTTCATGAAAGCCTCAGAAGACTACTGAAAATCATACACTGAGAACGAAGAAATAGTTGCAAAACTAGCACCTGTTATAACTGTATAAACAGCAATATGGTCTGTAAGATGTGTGAGAAATTCTTCCATTTTGTTCTGCACTGGCAAGCCCGCACTGTCTGCACAGCTGCAGGACTGTGTTCAGTCTTGGGTGATCACTTTTGAAAAGCATGTGAATGTACTGTAAAATGTCCAGAGGAAACCAGTAAAGCTGGTTAGAAGTCTATAAATGAAGTGAACAAATCATTTGGGCTTGTTTTAGCCCCAAAGTGCAGAAAGCCATGGGAAGATTCAATGCTGACAAATGTAGCAACAGAAAGTGGGCAAAAAGGATGATTTGTTTTCCATTTCCATGATGACTACAAGTCTTAGGCTTAAACTGACACAATTAAAATTCAGGTGAGACATTAGGAAAAGCTTACGACTGGAAAGATAATGAAGGACTGGAACAAAGAAATTGAAGTATGAGGAAAAGTCATTTCTGAAAAGAATGCATAATGAAAATTGCTGTCACATGGAAAACAAATTCATGTTTGCATTGGGGCATATATACATGTATCATTTTTAGTGGTGTAGTATAGGAAAGGGCCATAGCCTTCTGGAAAGCTGCCAAATTACTTCCACTGTGATCAACAGAAAAAGTCGGACTGTTCTTGATGAAGCAGGACTTATGCCTGGGTGACTAGCGGGGCAAAGTCAGTCTCACATCTGTGTGGCCTCCTCCACTGAGATGGCAAGCAGCAATGAGCAATCTCATGAGGGTTAGGGCTGGAAATGGATGGGAAGGATTGGAGAGACAAGTGCAGCTCAAAGGCAACCACAAGAGAGCTCCAGAGACGCTGCAGATATTGGCTGTTCTGAGAGCTGCATCTCTTGTGCACTCTCAGATCTGGGGGGGATTTGGATGGATTTGGCCCTAAGGAGGAGGAGAGCTCATCTGCAGCTGCTACTCCATACGCAACATGCCAGCAGATTTCCAGCAAAAGTTTAGCTTATTCTATCCTCCCCTACTCTCAGCGATCTCAGTCATGGCAGGTTTTCCCTAGTCCCAGGTCTAGACTACAAAAGGTCTAGATCTACAAAATCTGTGAAAAAATAGCCATGGATTCCTGAAATTGAATTTAAAAAAATCATAGCATTGACTAAAACCAGTACCAACAGCAGAGGAGAACTTTTACTGCATAAAATGGTCAGTGGACTTCTTCAGCTATGATTTATTACCCAGGACTAAAATTCAGTTGTTTATAAAAGCTGATTTGGCAATTAAGTCATTGACATGGGAGTGAAGATTACAGTATGATGGATGGCAGGAGGAAACTTGAGCTTTAGAACACTGTTGGGAAGAGCTTAGTTCTGTCTGCTTGTTTGAAGGAAATCTCTAGATCTTTATTTTGCATAAACAAATCTCAAAGTGCAAATTGTTCAGTTTGGAGGGACAGCAGCAGTCCTTGGAGGAGTCTTTCTAAGTCCTCTCAAGTTTCTGTATCATCTCAGCTCACCTCTAAGCACCTTTTCTCAGGACTGGTGTCTCATAATTAACTCAGCAGAGTTATGCTGATGTAGAATTTGGCAAATGAGGGGAGTGTGACTTGTATTTATTTCTCTGACTCATAAGTCAACAAAAAAGATTTTAATGTGCTTACTGCTTCCTCAAACTGAGTGCAAATTATGTTACTTTCTATATGATTACCCAACTGTGGAACAGTCTTCAAAATGACTATTATAGATTTTTTAAAAAATGAGGTTTTAAATAGGTTTCTCAGTCTGAAGCAGAGTAAATTGTCTTACTTTCCAGACTAGTACTAGAAAGCAGAATAAAAAAAAGGCATAGTTCTCTGATTCAGCCTTGTATGTGATGTAATAAATAGTCATTTATGCAGAAAAAGTCCACTCATTTTTATCATATGCAGTAACACAGAACAATATTATGTAGCAAGTTCATTGCCTCTTACCTCAGGCTTGTTAAATGGCACCCATAAATACTGAACATGCCTGTGACATACTTCCAGTATCTCGGATTACACATTTCTGGAGTTTAGGGAATGCCTGACCAGGGGTGAACTTCTCCAGCACATCAACTTTTTCCAGAACATATTGTTCTTGGATCCACCCCAAAATATACACAGGGATGGTCCAATGTTTCTGTGGACAGTCATTTTCTTTTCCTTGGACAGTTCAGCTTTTGTTTTGGATGCAAACTAATGCTTAACAGTATCATATTCAAAACTTATTTACTCTCACCCTTCGGGAAAAATAAAGTTCAAGAAAAAAACAATCAGCTCTAGTAGAATTAGTCAATGCCCAACCAATCAATTTATTCTGGATACATCTAAATCATTTATACTTATTGTTATTCAGATTTTTCATTAAATGCCAAAACACATCCTTTTCTGTGTCCCATACTAATTTATTATCATTTTCAAAAGATGCTATCCTGTTGCCCTTGAAGATGATGAATAACTCCCGTTGACTTCACTATCAACAGAAAATTACCCTAAATGAGCAGTTTCATCAATTGAAAAATACTTATTTCTTAAATGACTCGGTCCTGTGAGTTACTGAGTGGCTTGTAATAAGTTCAGAGAAGATTTGGCTTCCACTGATTTCAATGGGAGCTGAGAGCACTCAATAACTGGCAGTACTAGATCCTTTTTTTAAAAAAGGAGTAATTTTAGGTGAAGTGTAAAACACAAATAACATCTTTTCTGGCATCTGTATTTTTTCTCACAATATATAACCTGAAAGCTGTGTGGAAATTATACCTTTTCAGCTATAACAACTTTTTCCAAAGTTTAGACACATTCTTACACTGAGAAATGTTTGCCACATTCTGTTCATGCTCATAAGGTCGTGACTAAGATAAATAGATTTTAGAGAAACATTAGAGTGGGAGTATGTGGGAGGAATTTCATATTACTAGCTCATTTTGTAGCAGATAGATAGAATTTTAAAAGCCTGTTGAATTTTGTGCTTGATTCCATTAAAAGGGAATATAACAAAGGATCCTATAGAATATATATTCTTATAGAATAGCAAAGTTTAATTTGGTATAAAATGGAATATAACATGAAAAGCTACTGAATAATATCTGAAGAAAACAACTTAAAATCCTGACAATTAGAAGTGTAGCAACAGACTGATTATTCCAAAAAGACTTTAAATAACTTTAAAAGGGTGTAAGGCTCAACCTAGCTTCTCTCCAAGCTACAGACAGGGCTCCCATTGCATGTTAAGGGGTATTTGATGAGGCACCAAATCCTGGAGTCTTTACTCAGAATTCCCTAAATCCTTCTCCTGGCAAAAATGCCTCTGAGGCCGAGCCCGAGTCTGCTCTGAGATTCTACCATTCTCACTGACTTCAGTGAGACTGCCTCAACAAAACGGTGTTGAGCCAAAGCCACAGTTTGCTCTGTGTATTTCAGCTGCAATAATACATGTTTTTTTTTTAAGTGAAGGTGAAGATAATGTTTGGAAGTGAAGACTTAGCACAGCGACCTTTCCGTAGGAAGGAAGGTGGGAAGCGCCTATGGTGGGTGAGGATGGGCCAGGAAGCAACTGGGCATCCAGCAGATGAATCCAGGCCTGGTCTCCAGGTTTTCTCAGTCATATAAATCTAATCCAGTCCACCAGAAAATTGTGATAACAGAAGGATAAATGAAAAGAAAGGGGCCCACAGGAACAAACAGTCCAAACTGTGGACTCTTGAATGACGGCAAGGCTTGAAACACAGAAAATGACGACAGAGAAAGCAACAGAAAGCTTTAGTCTCAGAGGAGGGAGGACTAAAGGAGAACTCCTGTCCTGGGGAAGGCTGGAGGTGCTAACAGCAACCATGGAAATCAAGAGATAAGAAAGGCCTTAGCAGAAAAGCTTAAAAGATTTCATGTGTCAACATCCCCTGTCTGTTTCCTCCCATCTTCCTCTCTCACTTCATCCTGTTGTGAAAAAGTAAAGCTGGATTTGTGAGCATCTTTTAGCAGTAGACTGAATAATACAGCCATAGGATTATGATTTTCCTGAAGAATGAAATTGAGAAGAAAGTTTTCATTTTATATCAGTATCTATCCACAATCACAAAAGCAATAGAAACAGATCAGCAAATAAATCAGTTTTTTCACATGTGATCAGTTTTTTTTCAGGACAAGACCCTTTTAACCCTTTAAATTGCATGAAATGGTTTCCTTAGAACTGTTAGGAGTAGAAGTCCAGTGCTTCCTACTTTCTCTATGACTGCTGTTAGGGTCTTTTATAAGCCAAATCCCATGTGCACTGGGCATTGCACATTCATCTTTACTTGTCATTTGGGCAGCCTCGTTATCCCAGCTCTTTCCCTCCAGTGTGTGTGAATGTAGGCCAGAAGTAGGAAGCCAGGTGGTTGTCTCTGGTTTCCAGACTGACCAAGCATAGGCCGCTGCAAACACAAATACAGTGTTTGGTCCAGTTTCCCACAAGTGCAAAGGAGCTTGGACCTCCAGCTGTTGGGTAGGAGGATCACAGAGGGAAGTCCCTGGTAGGGTTTGATGTCATCAGTTCTCTCATGGCAGCAGCTCTCATGCAAAGGGGACACTCAAGATGCTCTTTTAACAGAGGCTGGTTGATGGAGTGGGCACTCTTGGGAGGAAGCTTGTTATGGTACCCAGGGCCCAGTTCTTCAGAGGAGGCCACACTGACACCTAGACCAGCATCAACCGCAGCTTGAGCATTGCTGGTGCATCATGACCCTGCAAAGAGCAAAGGTTTCCAGAGGTACAGTGACACCAAGGTGTCTCATCAGACCAGGGTGCATCGTTCCTCTTTTCCCTAGGGCACAAGGAAAGTAAGCAGGCTTGTAATTTTAAGGCTCAACCAATAAATTTCACAAGGAAAAAGAATGGTAAAAACGATAACTTGCCATCTATTGCTAGTTACATACCATTGCCAAGTCCTACTCACCAGGAAGGTCAGCTGTCATTAAACATTTGCCTATCTGGAGATGTACCCAAGCTGCAGCTGTTCAGGGCATTGAACGCATTTGTGCTGTTTCTGCTTTCAGCCTCCTGTGCCTTTAACTGGGATGCCTGCATTCAGTCTAAGATCACTAAGCGAGAATACCTGTCAAGAGGTAATGAATATTTGCCAAGCAACCATGTTAATCACCTCATTTCAGTCTGCTTGTATATTTACAGCAACGTGACTGCAAGACGTGCCTTGCTTGGTATGCATGTAAAAAGTAACATGAGCCATTGGGTGAATGGAAAAGCTCCAGATATGACTTTAGAGCACTACTGCCGTCCCATCGTCCCCAAAGCAGCTCTGGGCTCGTGTGTGCCAGCAGGGCTGGTTATTAAGAGTACTAGTCTGTTTGGCAAACAAGTCATATTTCTGTGAATATTGCCAATTTCAACTTGGGTGAAAAATGAAGGATAATTAGATGACTAGTTAGTAACTTTTCAGCAGATTATTATTTGTGAGAAAGCTGACAGCAAGTTGCTGGATGATCTGTCCAAAATCTGTTATCACTTGGCAGTCCTAGCCATAAAGTTCAGAGTCTGGTGCTCCAGAAGCAGTAACCAGTGCCCATTATAGGAGGCTGTGAGCTTTGCTCACCAAATCCTTTGTAAGGTGCCTGCCATACAGATAGCAGTAGGTGAAATCCCTGTTTAGAGTCCCCAGAGCTGGAAAGAAAGAAAACAGCCATAAGAAAAGGTGAGCAGGACCCAGGCAGCTGCAGGCAGGCCTGGACACTGCTGCGGCCAAGGAGGACCATGTACCATGGGCACCGGGAAGCACCTGACAGAGGCTCCAGGGAAGCAGTTTCCACTTTGCAGGGGCTATGCTGGGTGCACAAGCTTTATTATGTAACAGAGACAGGCACTATGGCTTCATGTTCACAAAGAAAGAGTGGTGACTCACTTTAAAAAGGAAGGACGGAAGAGTCAGAAAAGGGATAGAATAAAGAAAACCCACAGCAGGATGTTTACTATGCTCAGGCTATTCTGCATTTAACTCTCATCCAGCGAAGTTTTTTAATCCTCATGTTTAACTTTTCCATCACACATTCATTTCAAATGCAGGCACAGTGTTTTGAAGGGCACTTTGTAATGGTTTTATCCAGATTCAGATTATTTGTAATCCAGGGGGGAAAGCATGCATTCTTTGCAAGGCAAGTAGAAAACATATCTGAACACAAATCAAAAGAATGATTACGGCACGCACGCTCTGTACCCATTACTGAATCCCCAAGGCTCTTTCTGTTTGTTTAGGCGCTTTTTCTTCTGCTGCCTCTGGTTGGACTGGGTGTAAACTCAGCAATGAGTAAGAATGGTTAAAATGGATAACATAAAAAGATGTGACATTCTTGAAAGATCCCATGTTTCAAACTTAGACTCAAGTGAAAGCTACCAAAGGAACACCTCCCAGTGGTCTCTAGTAGATCTTTCTTCAGTACATCAGAGGTTTGCATATCCATCTGTCATAGGGTGCTCTTCTGATCTCATTTCAATCCCAAGCAAGCTCAGATTCACTGTGTAATGAAAAATGGCATTTGCACAAAGTGGAAAGAAAAAGCATTGTTTCTACAGCACATTATGTTTTACACTGCTCATGAGACGACGTTTCATATCCCATAAAAAAACATTATCTGTAACTTACTGTGTGTGCCAGAAAAAGCAGCATTGTGTCTTTAAAAGAGATGTCTTGTTTCTGAAAACACTTTATCTTTCTCATTTCCCTGCCCACAAAGTAACCTGTGTTTATAAGCAAATCCACTCAACCCCCTAATAATGACCTAGAGTAAACATCTGACATGCACTGCTTTCAAGCTCTTCTTTGTTTAGGCATGAATTGTTCGTTTTTATGTCTTTTGTATACTGCCTAAAGGAAAGACAAATGATACAAGGGATGTTTTACATTATCAATTGTGGCAGAGGTTACGCCTGTGTTTATCTGATCCTCTTTTATTGCCTTACAAATGGTAAGATAAACTGTCCGGCATACAATGGTCATAAATTTCAGGGCACATTTTCACATTGGATTTTTAATTTAAAATGTATTAGATGTGAGATGATAGTCAGTTGTCAAGGTTGCTGCTCATTTGCAAAAATGGTGGCAATTTGAAATAAGAAAATCCTTCCTTATAATACCCATCCAACTCATTTTCAAATGTGAGTGCCTACTGGGTTTGCGTGAGGAAAACGCCTATTTCCTCAGCAGCCCAGTTTCACAGTTCAGCTGATTTTGGCAGTTCTGGAGTGTCCCGTCTTGGCTGAGCTCATCCTCCTCTGCTTTCTGACAGGGCCACATGAAACAGCATCAGCAAAACCTTTTAGATGTGAGAGCACAGGAGGAAGGAGCAGGGAAGCAAAGAGCATGGTGGATACATTTCTGCATAATACCATTGTATCTGTGGGCACCCATCCTCTTGTGCTTGCCACAATTTTCTGTCTGGGGAGAGCTTAATAAAATCGACAGAGAGCTTTGAAGAGGAAAAAATAACGTGTAAAATATGCGGGGTTTTTAAATGTTTTTATTTTTGTTGTTGTTCTTGGCTTAAGATTTCTTCGCTGCTTGACAGGACTCGCTGTCATATAAACTACTTGCTTTAGCTGAAAGTAGTTGAAGCTCCACATATAAATCTGTCAATGAGGCAACTTGCTGGCTTGCTTTTCATGTCTAGGTCTTCCAAACAACAGTTGGTTTTCAGAGTTTTCTCACACACAAAAAAAGAAAAATGCTTACAGCAGAGACTGACCCTCTGATCAGTGTTATCTGGAGAGGCTAAACACAGGCAAAGCTGGTAGCAGGGCCCATGACTGAGATTGCCTAGTTCTTGCTACTACAGATACCCGTTTTCTCTTAACAACTCTGCAATGGCTTGGGCTAGCATTTGTGTGCTTCCTGCTTCAGGAAAAAAATAAATATTTAATAAATAAATTCATTTCAGTGAAAAGCATTCAGTGAGATCTGAGAATGAGGCTAACGAATGGCAGGTGGTTCTGCTAACAGTTGTGTTTTTGTCTGTTTTGTATCTTTGAAGGCCTCTAGCAATCTGAAATTTGGCGAAGGGATATTCCAGTCCCTCTACTGTCCTCATGGAAGACTACTAAGATACCTAAATTTTAAGACCGCAGGCTGAATTTTTGGGTACTGAATTAAATAAGTGAGTTCTATTGCAAACTGCTCCTTTGGCAGTCTTTGTCTTTAGAAACCTGTTTTATATGTAAAGGGAAAAATGATACTCAAGTAAATACTATTTTTCCTATTTAATGACAGGTGAGAAAGAGCTTTGTGGGATGCCCCTGTGTGTTCAGACATCAGGATGTGAGGAACAGGCTCTGAAGACATGGCCCTTTTTATCTCCCAGACCTTTGCTATAGTCTTGACCCATAAATTCCAAATCCGACCAAACATATAACTGGCAATCTCAGGGTGACAAGGCTTTGACTCTTGAAGTGCAAATGACTTCTTTCTCCTTTGCAGGATTATGTTACTCCTCCCCACCAAGAGAAGAAGAAAGAATAACTCATTTTTGACACTAAGAAAGCAGGTAAGCTTTTTTCTACGAAAAAGTTTGCTTTCATTGCAAATGTCCTGGGCAGGTCTCTTCCAGCTGCTCAGCTGAGCTCTTCATATGGCCCTGGGGAGGCAAAGGGATGGGGAAACAGCAGGACAGGTGGTGGCTGCGCTCTGGGGACCTGTGTGCACTGCGACTGATGGCGGGGAAATAGACGGGGCAGGTTATGAAAGCTGCAGAGCGGAGTTTTTGAATTATTTTGTTAGTTTTCTCCTTGTTCCTTGTAGCTTCTGTAGGGTACCTGGGTTATCTCACAACTGCAATTAAAAACAACTTATTTTTCTATATGAGATAGTTATAATGTCTGGGTTTTAATTAAAAATGAACTCTTTTTCTATATGAGACAAGTATAATATCCAGGTTTTCCAGCCTGAGAGCATAGCAGGACATGGAAATATTCAGGGTGCAGGACATGGCATTGCTTGGGCTGTAGGCTCCAGGACACAATGACACACTGTGTTTGTTTGACTCCTTCTGTGACTGTGCTCTCTTGCCTGGCCAGCTGCACAGCTGCTGAGGAAGGGACATCACAACAGTTTATTTGCAGGGCTGTATAGTCTTATCATCAGCTCCACTTCAGAGTCACACCTCTCTGTGGGTTGTATGCTCCTGCTGACTGACTCCAAATAGCAGTAGCCAACATCATGGTCTTTGATAACATAGATCTTACTTAAGAGCTAATATAAACAGAGAAAAAAAAATCCCCACACAGAGGTCACAAAACACTTAGCAAGTGGGAGAGGAAAGAAGGTTGAGGCCATTTTATTTAATATTACCAAAAGCGCAGACAGGTAAAAGCGGAGTTGGATATATTTATACTGTATTTGTTGCTGTTATTTACATGTTTCCAGCCAGCAGCATAGGCAGGATGATGTGCAGAGAGATGGACCTTTTTTGGGTAGGGGTGAAACAACGCAGAGAGTTCAGGGCCATCTACAGAGGAGAAAAGCGGGGTGAAGGAGCCAGAAGGGCATAGTGCTAGTCTCCAAGTCCTTCTCTCACTTTGTAACATCTCTGTTTCCTGTAGGCAGGGGCACGTCAGCATCAGCTTAGTGTCATGTTGCATCTACACACAACACAGTATTGGTGTATTCCAACAGTCCGTTAGGGTCATGACAGCAGTAAAATCACAGGGGTGAAGTACAAGGCCAGCTGAGTGACCAGGTGTTTTCAGCTGCCCCGGCCTAACTTTCCCAGCACATGATAGAGCCAGGTTGGAGCTGACTTGGATGTGCCTCTGCCACTGGTGGGCAGAACACTTACTGTAGGCACAACAAACTGTGCTGGCACCTTGAGAACATTCTGGGGCAAAAACAAGGAAAATAAACATCTAAAATGCTACTATTATTGTAGCCCTTGTCAGCAGCCCTCATAGCCTTAATATCACTCATGCTCACAGAGTTTGCTCATAAACTGAATGCAGCTTGTGACTACCACCCCTTCCAGAACGCTCTTGCTGGAAGAGAGGTTCCGCTAAATTCGGTTAGCAAGGATAACCATCTCATGCTCCCTCAACTGATGTCAAGATAGTACAGCTGGGCTGGTATTATCTCTGTCAGGCATCTAGAAAGTGGTAATTTCCCATCTGGAAAAATCTATTCATTCCTTGAACATTAAGGTGAAACTTCTCTTCAGTTTTGGGTGCCAGCCCGCACTAAACAATTTTTCTTCTTTCCAAATCAAAGCTGAGCAAATATTTGTCAGTGAATAATTCATTTGATCACAGCCGCTTCCTTCCCTCCCCATCCCACTAGAAACTCAATTTGGGTCTTTTTGTTGTTAATGATGTACCTCTGACAAAGTCAGTGGCATATGGTGGGAGGAAAAGTCAAAGCTAGTCCTTTCTAACTTTTAACTTAGGAGTGGATGCTGTCTCCCCTTCTAGAGGTGAGTTATATCATATTTACTCACAGAGTAAGGTGACAAATGCTTGTTCCTGTGATAGAATCTGTGTCTTTTCAAAACCAAGAAGCAACATCCTTTGCATCTAACTTCCCCACCTCCTTCCCTCAAGATGCTGTTTCTAACTGAACTAGACGGTCTTTGTTTTCTGCCCTGTAGGACTGGGTTGTATCACTTTGCATCACTGCTGCATTCATTGCAAAGATGGCTGCGTTTTAACAGGAGAGGAAGTGATCCCTGCACAGAGCTGGTGTATCGGAGTAGGTTTCTAAAGCAAGCTGAGGTCCTCTGGGAGGAGAGGCACCATAGAAATGTAAGAACATAATCGCTATCATCATTAAACACACAAAGCAAGAAAATTAACATTTTCCCCCATATAATAAAATCACTCTTTTGTGGTGG
The DNA here is from genome assembly GCF_059628265.1 of Tinamus guttatus. Taxonomy (NCBI): domain Eukaryota; kingdom Metazoa; phylum Chordata; class Aves; order Tinamiformes; family Tinamidae; genus Tinamus; species Tinamus guttatus. Next base: position 481,965 of record NW_028289022.1, read on the forward strand.
TTGGTGTGTTGCAGCACACCTCACAAAGAGCATCACTCTAATCAGTTTATTAGGCTGTCACAGGAGCAAACTGGTAACGAAGGGGTAGAGTAGGAGACATTGCTTGTCTCTTGCTACGTTGGGAGGAGGGTGAGGGGGGAGAGGGAGATAAGAAAGGGCTGTATTCTTACTGCAGTAGCTCTCCATTTATTAAAAAAAAGAATGCCTGGAATTTATGGCAAAAAGACATGTGTGTCCATATTCATCCTGAAGTACAGAGGCTGTGACTGCAGCTATCTTCTGCGTTTCCCCAGGGCACTGAAAGAGTGCAAGTTTCCTCCTCCCAGGCGGCCGCGCTGCTTGGCAAAGCCCAGGAAGGTGGGAGTACAGAGGAGGGAAGCAGCAGCTCCGGGGTTGGAGCCTCCCCAGCCCCTGCGCGGTTATGCGGGAGCTCTGGGAATTGGGATCTTTCTGTCAGTTTCAGCAGGCTTTGTGGTGGGCCCTGTGAAAACACCTCAGAGCATCAGATCTTAATTGTCTTGGGGCTTATTAGGCAAATGCATAGCTGAAAGTAAAATAATAAAAAAAAGAAAAAAAAAGTTTTTACTTCTCCCCACTGTTTCTCTTCCCACTCTCAAATTTTTGAACTTGAGATATTTTTCTTTTACCTTATACTGTAAATTATGATTGACAACACCATGTAAAAAAATGAGGAAAATAAATTAAAAAGAAAAGATCACCCTAATGTCAAAACTTGCTGATAAGATACCATTTAAAAAATATTTATATATATATATATATATGCTTTTAATATATATATGCAGTTGCACACCAAGGAAATAGCAGATATTAGCTACATAGACATAAATGTGTATGAGCATATGAATGTGTGTGATTGGGTACCTCTTGCATCACATCTGAAAGGATTGCTCATTGCTAACAGGACAAAAAAAAGGCTGGAAATTCTTCTGGTGGTCTCTGACATAAATAAGAGCTGTATAATTGAAAGCTATCCAGCTATTTTCTCTAACAGCAATCAGCGCACGGAATGGTTTTAAGTTGAGCAAGATATTCTCTAGATTAAAGACAAGGGGGTTCTTACTACTCTGAAATGAATTGTAAACTTTCCCTATGAAGAAAACAGAAGGAGTTTTGATAACCTGAATTGGTACTGTTACAAATAGAGAAGCGGCTTCTAATTTCATCTTCAGTTTTTTCTTCAGTACAGCATCATTCTTGTGGCACAAGAGCCCTCGTTGGCTCAAACACCTTATCACGAGCTTCATTCCATGGCTGGCAATAAGCCCATTGAAATGACATGGCTGTGTGAAGGCCAGAGGATTTGGTTCATACAACAGGAAGGTATAACCTCAGATGCATGTCTTTTGTACCTATTTCTTTAGTATTGTGGAGTGTTGATACTTACACTCTCTTCTGCTAAATATATTTGAGCTTGTTTAGTGATTGACATGATAAGAAGCATGCAAATCTGCAGTCATTCTTTTTCTCCGCTCAGTGTCATTATAAGTCAGTGGATTGGATGGATGGGCAGAGACAAATCCTCAAGCAAAAGCGCATTGACCACAAATTCTGACAGCTTCTTTTATATTGCATCTATTCTTACACCAAAGTAATTACACCACAGTGTGGTTAGTGCCCAGAAAAAAATCCCTGCTAGAAATGATGAAAGTCCTATCATAAAAATGAATGGGTTCCAGGCACACTTTTTCTCCAGTTCAATAGAACAACATAGATGGAAGATTGCAGGAAGATAGAAAAGCTTCTTTGGAAGAAGACAAAGAAGCATTTACTCAAAGTGAGACAGAGGATCTCTTTGCTCTCCTCTCATGGAAAACAGTCCTGCTCTCCAATCTTCTGGCCTTTGTCAGTTGATGGCAGACTTCTGTCTGCCAGAACTCAAAACATATGTGCCTAATACATGCCCCAATTGGCTGGCAAGCAATGTGGGTCTGCTTTTGCCCCTGTTATGTACCACCTTACTGTAATCTGTAATGGGTTTTTGCTATGCATTGGGATTCTAGCCCATGGTTTATCTTGTCTCTGAAGAACTTTTAAGAGTTGCATTGGTACGGATATTAGATATTTCAAAATGAAACCTTTTTCTGCTTACCTAAATACTCCTTGTATTCAGATTTTAAATCATTGCCTCTCACTAGATTACAGCTTTTTTGCCATGTTCGGCTGAAAATGTTTAGATTCATACTGGTTGAGCTGTTGCTAAAGGGAGAGATGGTTGGCTCATACAGGTCTGCAAAAAGTGGGACTTGTGGCTGTGGATATTTTAAATAGTGACTGAAAAGTTCAGAAGAAGGGTAGGTACATAAGGAACCCTGAATTTGTGCAAAGCTTGTTGTATTTCCAGGCACTATAAGATTACAAACCTGAATTAGTCCTCAAGATAATGTAGATTCAAGTCACCTTTGATTATGTGAGCATAATAAGCCATGAAGATCATTAGATCAAGGCAGTTAGTGTTAAGGACCCAAAATCTACATGGTAGACCCTTCAGAGGTTTTGCTTTGGACTATGGCCCATGCATTCCCCCAGTCTGCCGTGAGAGACCTTTGCTCTCTGCACTGTAGGCCTCTCAACAAGTGCCACCAAAGCCACAATATCCTTCCAACTGCTGCTGGCAGGTGTTGGCAGCAGTCACTGCCTCTGGCACCTCCGTGGGGCCTCACAGGCTGAAGCAGAACCCTCTAGCAGTACGTCAGGTGAGCACTTGGACTGTATCTTCACAGATAGTGTATCTTCACAGCTTTGCTTTTTCTGAGGAGTAACCTCTGTACCAGCCCTGTGTACCAGAACTGCTTTGCTCCTGTGTAGAAACCTGGCACAGTGCAGGACGCAGCTCTCAAGCCTGCTGCTGGTGCTCCAGACCACCCCCACCAAATTCAATGGGCCATACTGAAACCTACACTTGGTTCAAACCCTGCTTTGTGGAAAGCCAGTCTGTTGGTCATGGCTTTACTTCAGCTTCGTTGGAAAAGTTTTCTTTATAAGTTACAGTACACAGAGAACAACTGTGCACATTTATAAAGACAGAGTAAGAAACCTGAAAAAAGAGCAGACACAACAGATAATTCATCTGGAACACCCTTAATATTATCACCACTTGTATAGATGGCTGATTGCTTCAAGACAAGCTGCCAAATGCACAGTAGGCCCATGACAGCTACCACCTATGGACAGTAGGCATGGACCTACTGGAGGAACAGAAGTGACCTGTCCTGTCATCTCCACGTGTGATCCTTCTGAAATGCTCTGGTGCTTATACAGGCCCAAAGACATGCTGTCAAATTACTGCACTAGCTTGGGAGCGACTGGATGACTTCTCATCCTGACTTCTTACAATTCTATACTATTCATTAAATTTAGTGATTATTATTTTTGTTCTTTTCCCCAGGTTTCTCATGATACTTTGGAGAAGGTCCCTGTAAAGTTCTGCAAGATACTCCTCTCACTATCTTCACATCTCACTTCTTTAAAATTTCCCTTTCCATGATGTCTCTAGAAATTCCAGCAATGCTCAGGTTGCTGATTTGCTGCAACTCATCCCACTCTACTAAAAGACAGCACTGGGCAAGATGACAGAAGAGCTCAGTCTCTGTACATATGGAAGTTGCTGATATCTAGAATTTGGTAGGCAAAATTGATCCACCAAGTTTTCTTTATTCCACCTTCCACGAAAATGAAAGAATAATATTTTTCTCGCTCAGAAAATGTATAATTGCATTTGATTTTAAGAATGAAGTGCTGACAGAGATAGAGGTGCTCCAGAAAATCTGCTGCTGAAACAAAGTGATAAATTGAGAAAGAATAAGAAGTCACCTGGTTCAGAGGAGTGCACCCAGAATCCCTGAAAGGTTTAGGGAGCACTGAAGCCAGCATAATTTCACTAAAACTGGCAACTTTATCCAAAAATTTATGTTCAGAAAATACTTTGTTTACCTTTAGAAGTGAATGACCTGGAAAATCTGGCATGCCAGTTTTTGAATTGTTGAAATTGTAATCAAAACTGTAAAAAAAGCACTAAAGATTACAATGGAGTCTAATTAGCACAGTTTCTTCAAAGAAAAATGGTGCTTCTTTAATCTTCTGGAAGGCACTAATAAACTTATAGGGGATAAAATTTATTTGGACTTTCAATTGCCATGAGTAAAGTCCACCAAGCAAAGCTACAAAAGAAACAAAGCAATCAAGTACTCAGAGGAAAATCTTCTGCTTCAAAAACTGGTTAAGGGCCAGAAAATAGGAAGAATAGACTTAATTTATGAAATGACAAAGGTTAATAGTTGAAACTTTTGAACATGTTTTTAATAGAACAGTTTTCTGTTAAAAAAAATCAAATTTATTTAAATCACATTGTCTCCTAGGAACATGTTGATTTCAATGAAATTTGCTATGGAAAAGGTCAAAAAGAGTCATCTGGACTTCGCAGTTTTAATTATGTTGCAATACTTCATTACGACTAGAATTTTGTTTTATGACATACAAATTTAATATTATCATTTCACTCATGTTTACAACGTTATATAAAAATCAAAATGCTAAACAATAATGTTTGGGTAGAATTGAAATCAAACACATCAATATTATAAAGAAAAAAGGTATCAATCAAAGTATCAAAGTTTCAATTGTCTTACGGCCTTTTTTTTTCCCCCCAGATCTTTTGTTCTACATGAAATAGAAAATTTGCTCTTAGTTGAGAATTGCAAAATAAATTCTTTCAAAGTATTAACATATTCCTCAGGATGGTGTTTTGGTTCATTTCTGACCAGCTCTGCTAATAAAAATAACTGACCAGTTCCAACTCTAGAATTATCATTCTCTGATCTGTTTGTTAAAACTGAAGCTGAAGCTGAGGAGTTAAGAGTTCTTGCAATAGCCCTCACATTTTTCAGCCCTCACATTTTTCAACCCTCACATTTTTTTTCATCACATACTGAAAAGATTTTAAAGAAATTTGCACGCTGAAACAGGCAGAATGAGCTAGGGGTAGCAGTGTGGCAGGTGAAGCTCAGTGTTGCTATCTGAACTGCGAGGGAGGGAACAGTATGTGCTACCCACACATTATTTTTCAGATGCTAAGGGCATGTCTACAGGGCACATCTGCAAAATATACTGATTTCAGCACGCAGCAGGGCTCATTCACTGTGCTCCCAAACAGTGCTGTGTGGATATATCATTAATTAAGTGCATATATCCAGGAGAATCTTCCACAGTAAAATTTTCAAAAGTGCGTGAGTCACCTGGGAGTCATTGCTATGGACAAATGGATAAAGACCTTAGCTCAGCAAACAGCAACAGTCAGCAAAGCTACCACAGTGTAAGGATCCATCAGCTGCAGAATGAAGAATAACGTAAGGAAGACAATGCTGCAATTATGTAAATTATAGGCATTGTCTTACTGGGAGCAGGATTCAGTTCTCGCCGCTCCATCTCACAACAGGGTGCGGAAAAGATGGTGAAAACTCAGGGACAGCTTCAGGGACAGGAAAGATTTATAGGACTGGAAAAGCTCTCATATCGTTAGGTGCAGACCAGGAATATTTATTTATGTATTTTACTGCGCAAGGATCACCCTGAGGTCAGCAGGATGCTATGCTCTCCTTGGAGTGAGCTTCAGCATTAAAGGCATCTGCGAACACAAGCTTCTGAGTGAGGAACGTGCGTGGCCCCTGGCCCTGGGGAAAGGCCTCCCTTAAGCGTGAGTGCCTGCTCCCCTCTCATGTAGGCTTCTGCTAAAGGCAAAGCACATACCAGAACGGGATGCAACAAAAGCATGTCACATAATGAACAGTACAGGAAAGGTACATGAAGGATTAATGAAGATGTACTTAATTAAACTAAGGTGCCACGTTAAAAAATAAAAGAATTGCTTTTTCATGAAGCCACGTAAGCCAGATCATGCAAGTCCTTGCCACCAAACAGGACTGAGCCACATTTACAAGAGTTCAAAAAGGAATGAGCAACATGGGCTAATTGCCCTCCCTTGCCAGATTGCAGGAACAGTCAGAACTGAAACAGTAAATAGCTTTCAGTAGAGCTCTGTTATCTTAAACAGATTTGCGTTAGGGTATATAGAAGTCTTTTTCTAATGGAGGCTGAGCAGAACATTTAAGTAAATCATCTTTAAGTCCTAGTTTTTATTTTTTTGTGTATTACTGTGAGTCTTTGTACTACACAGAATTGTGAAAATTGTGAAAAACATCTAGTTCATAGAGAATGCTATATTATATATACACATACACACACTATATATATATAAAGATATCATATGAATAATTCTACAATTGGACTTTAAAAATATATAATAAGTGTTTTTTGTTTTTTTTTTAAGTCCCGTAAGTGTTCCATGGGAGATAAAAGTAAAGACACCTCCCTCTGAAACCACACTGATTCCATGGAGTGGGTTTATCCTAAGTACAGGTTCACAGGTGAGCTCCTCACCTCAGCTGTAGCTCTCTCCCATGGCAACAGGAAGGGCTCTACAACCTCAGGAGGTGCTGAGGGAAATTTTATCCACTGTGGCAGTAGAGCAGTGAGTTCCAGCATGGCCTCAGAGGCAAGGACTGGTGAGCAAGTTACAGGGTCTGTGACCTCTCTAAATGACATGGAGCTGGAAGAAGCCAGGGTGTCACAGCCCCAGCCTCGGGCTGATGCTGATGCAAAACTACTTCACTTACTGCTGCCTCAGATATGTATGAAAAACACATCCTGTACCTTTTTGGAGTGTGTTATTTGTAACTTTACTGATCCCACCTCGGTTACGCAGTTTGTTGCTGTTTTCTATAAGGTTAAGCATGTTTTAAATAAACCTTTTGTATAACTTGAAAAAAACACCAAAACCGCAGTCATTTTGTATAACTAAACCAACCAGTTCAAAGCCGAGTTGAAAGGAGCTGTGGCAAAATAATACCCTGGACAGCTGGAAGGTTCTTCGCCTTGTTCAGTGACGTTGCCTTTAGATTCACCTTTGATCTGAAGCCCAGGCAAATCTATCTGTTTCTAAAATAAGCACTTCAGCTACATGAAATCTTTCTAGCTAGCTGAAACTGTTCCTGTGTTTGTTTAAGTGAAATGAGCTGGTCTGCAAATGACCATGTATGTCTTGTGCAAATTTAGACTCTGCTTTGAGGCCTACAGATGTCCCAAATCACTGCTTACCCATTTCAGCTTTTCGTTATGGATCAGAAAAACTCCAGTCTACTGCTGTGCAAAAAAAACAACCAAACAAAACAAAACAAAACAAAACAAAAAAAAAACATATTTTTTTCTGCACTGCTGCATGCTTTTTGGAGCATATAGTAGATATTCATGTGATTTAAGTGAAGCTGCCTATTTTTAACACAATATGAAATCTATCCAAATATAAATACATTCCATGTGGCACCTTGTGGTAATATCTTGAAAATATTGTAATAATTAGTGGAGAGCCACAATAGAAAACCTATTAATTCTATGCTGTTATCCTCCTATTCCTAGGTAGCACAGATGAAACAGAGGGGGTCACATCTGCAGAATTATGTAGAGTTTTGTTTGATTTACAGTACTGTATTATACACATATTCAAAACTGTAATAACACTAAAGCGTGAAATAGCTTACTCCTGAAAATATTCATGGTGGGATTTAGATTCAGCCTTTTGCTCCTGAGCCAGCATATACGTCTGGATCAATGACCAGAGCTGGCAGGGGTCTGTTGGAAAGAATCCATTTCCAGGGTCTGCCATTCCGCATCTTTGTGCGGAAAAGATGAACAGTGCCACAGAAGCAATCAAAATACACATATGATAAATCACTGGCAAAATTTTGCTATGTTCAGTTTCCATAATGCTTTCCCTCCATCGTCACCTTATATTACAGCTGACTTTTTTATATAACTAAACCATGACAAGGAAGACGTTTTGATAGAGTCTAGGCCTTTCCATTGTCCCACTGCCCTTTGAATCAATTTCTTTATTCTTAACCTGACCTTGGTATCCATTTCCCTCAGCATTCAATTCAACTGTAAAATCTTGAACTTCTTTAGAC